>NW_011888784.1:20144414-20153223 GCF_000151845.1 Pteropus vampyrus | reverse complement strand
ACCACGGCACAGGATAAATTGCTGAGGAATTTAAAATTGTTATTTCTAAACTATTAAAACAGGATGGGAAGGAAATAAATGTTCATAATAGTGTCCTTATTTTTAAACATTTTTTTTTTATTTTTCAATTATAGTTGGCATACAGTATTATATTAGTTTCAGGTATACAACATGGTGATTAGACATTTATATAGCTTAAGAAGTGAACACCCTAATAAATCTAGTACCCATATACACCATACATAGTTATTACAATATTATTGACTATATTCTTTATGCTATACTTTACATTCTCATGACTAATTTGTGACTACCAATTTGTACCTCTTAATCCCTTTTTTCACCCATCTCTCTAATCCCCTCTTCCATTTGGCAACCATCAAATATTCTCTGTATTTATGAGTTTGTTTCTGGATTTTTTTGTTTTGTTTTTTAGATCCCACATGTAAGTGAAATCATATGGCAATTATCTTTCTTTGTCTTACTCCACCTAGCAGAAAACCTTCTAGCTCCATCCATGTTGTTCAGATGGTAAGATTTCATTCTCTTTATGGCTGAGTAATAGTCCATTGTATACATGTCCCATCTCTTCTTTATCCATTCATCTATTAATGGACACCCAGGTTGGCTCCATATCTTAGGTATTGGAAATAATGCTGCAATAAATGTATGGATTCACATGTCCCTTCAAAATGTTTTGGGTTTGTTTGGATAAATATCCAGAAGTGAGATTACTGGATTTTTTGCCTCTTGTTGTAGTCTTTGTTTTAAAGTCATTGTCTGATATAAATATTGCTAATCTAGCTTTTTTCCCTCCATTTTCATGAAATATCTTTTTCCATCCCTTTTAGTCCTTGTATGTAGTTTGATCTAAAGTGAGTCACTGGTAGGCAACATATATAAGGGTCTTGTTTTCTTGTTTATTCAGCCATGCTATGTCTTAATTGAAGAATTTAACCTATTTAAATTTAAGAAATTGTTAATAGATATGTGGTAATTGCCATTTTATTCATATTTTATTTTATATTTTTTTCTTAAATAAGTTCTATCATTTCTTGTAATACTGTTTTGATGTTGATGAACTCCTTCAGCTTTTTATTGTCTGGAAAGCTCTTTGTTTTTTATTCTAAATGATAGCTTTGCTATATAATCTTGGTTGTAAGTCCTTGCTTTTTATCACTTTGAATATTTCATGCCATTCCCTTCTGGCAAACAAAGTCTCTGATGAGGAATCAGCTGACAGTCTTACAGGCGCTCCCTTTAGATAATTAGATGCTTTTTTTTCTTGCTATTTTCAAAACTTCCTCTTTGTCTTTAACCTTTGGCATTTTAATTATACTGTGTCTTAGTTTGGGTCTCTTTGGGTTCATCTTGTTTGGTTGGGACTCACTGCATTTCCTGGGCTTATATGTTTGTTTCCTTCGCTGGGTTAGGTAAGTTTTTCTTCAATATTTCTTCAAATAGGTTTTCAGTTCTTTGCTCTCTTTTCTCCTTCTGGTACCCCTATAATGAGAATGTTGATGTGCTTGATGTTGTCCCAAATGCCCCTTAAAGTATCCTCATTTTTTGGACTTTTTTTTTCTTTTTGCTGTTCTGATTGGGTGTTTTCTGCTACCTTATCTTCTAAATCACTGTTTAAGTCCTCTCTCTGATCCATGTAATCTACTGTTGATTCTATGTAATGTATTCTTCATTTCAGTTATTATATTCATTTCTGTTTTGTATCTCCATTTTTTTTTGGTCTTTGTTAAAGTTCTCATGAGTTCATCTACTCTCCCTCTAAGTTCATTGAGCATTCTTATAACCAATGTTTTGAGCTCTGCATTTGGTAGATCACGTGTCTCCATTTTGTTTAGTTCTTTTTCTGGAGTTTTGTTCTGTTCTTTCATTTGAGATGTTTCTTTGTCTCCCCATTTTGGCTGCCTCCCTGTGTTTGTTTCTATGTATTAGGTAGGGCTGCTATGTCTCCTGGTCTTCGTACAGTGGCCTTATGGGTGTCCTGTGACCTTAGATGTCCTGTGGGTCCCAGTGGTGCAATGTTCCCTGGTCACCAGAGTTGGGTGCTCCATGTGTGTCCCTTATATGGGTTGTGTGTGCCCTACTATTATTATAGTTGAGCCTTGGGTGCTGTTTGCCTGTCAGAGGAAGGGACTGACCCTCAGGCTGATTATTTGTGAGGACTGGTGAGTGGCTGGCTCTATTGAGCAGGATTTGTTTTAGCAGGACTCTGGTGCCTGCCCAGTCTGCCCTTTGAGTGTGTAGCCCCACGTGGTACTCCAGCTCAATCTGAAGAAGGCCACTGGGCGTGCCAGCCTCGGAGACTCATAGGCCAGTTTAGCCTGTGCCCTGCCGGGCCCACCTGGCAAGAGTCACCAAACAATCCGCAGATGGCTGCCAACCATGCTGGGCTTGGAGATGCCTCAGAGAGGCCAAGCCATGAACCAAGGCAGACTGCTACTACTGCCCAGCTTGGGGCTATTCAGCAAGAGGTACAGGGCATGCCAGGCTAGGTGATGCTTGTTTGAGAGTTTTACGAACCTTTGAGAGATTTTAGGAAAGTCCACATCATGAGCCAAGACAGGCTGTTTATGTGGAAAAGCCACTGGAAGCAGCTTGAATGGGCCTACAAGTTTGGTGGGGTCTGCAGAGTCTCAGGGAATCACCAGGGCAGGGTCACCAGTGTTAGCTGTTAGGTCACCAGTGTTGATAGAGACTCGGATATGGCAGCCACCTGCATCTGAATGCCAGGAAGGGGGACGACTCAACAGAGAAACAATGTCTTCCGCCAGCTCTTCTGTCTGACAGAAAGCTGTCCCTCCAGTTCTCACCCTTAAGCCAGACAACTCATTTCCTCCCTGTATGTCCCTGGCACCTTGTATGCTCACTAACAATGAGTGAGAGTGATTTTTACTTTGATATTAAATAGAAAGTAAGCAAAAGTACTGATTCACTTTGTTAAAATTGATGCTAATCATGGCAATGAGGAAATTATTGATTTCTTAAAAGTTGCATACCAACTGATAATGATTTTTAATATGATCTCTATACTATGATTTCTGTAAATGGTAAATAATATTGTATACTTTCAGCAATTCTACTTTTGAAAATTTATCCAAGAGAAATAAAATCAGTATCTCAGAGATATTTTCATGCCTATGTTCATTGCAGCATTATTCACAATAGCCAAGATGTGAAAATAACCTAAAAATCCTTCAATGGACAAATGAGTAAAGAAAATATGGTATATACATACAGTGAAATATTATTTAGCTTTAAAAATGAAGGAAATCCTGTCATTTGGACAACATGGATAAACCTGGAGGTCATTATGCTAAGTGAAATAACCCAGACACAGAAAAACAAATACTACATGATCTCATTTACATGTAGAATCAAAAAGATTCAAACTTATAGAAGCTGAGAGTAGGACAGTGGTCGCCATGGCAGGAAGGGCAGTATGGTAGGTATGGGGAGGTGTTAGTCAAAGAGCACAAAGTTTCAGCTGCGGGAGAGGAAAACGTTTCCTTTCTAGATTCTTTTGGCTGGCCTAATAACTTGGCATAAGATAAGAGAAAAAGAAATTCAATTTCTTAGGTGCTGGAGCCCCATATAATATGAGACTCAAAGGCAGTGAGGCAGTTGAGGCTCACATATCCACATGAGCTAAGGAGAAGGATGTAGGGTGTCTGGGGCTTCAAAAGAATGGGAGATAATTTACATGGAGATGAAAAGAGGAAATGTTTGGTAAAAAGATGTTTGCCAATCAATGCAAGTAAGTCTTTCTATATAAGGTATCTCTGGTAATAGGAGATCTGAATCAGGAAGAGAGCTATCTAAATTCCTTTAGGCTGTTAAGGGAAAAGTAAAAATCTTGAGTCTGCTAGGTTTTACTTGCCTTTAACTCAAAACAGTCCATATGCAAAATGATACATTTTGGGGTGGCATATTCTCCCCCTCACAGTTATGCAAGATGAATGAGTTCTGGAGTTCTAATGTACAGCATGGTGACTATAGTTAAAATTTGCTAAAGAGTAAATCTTATGTTCTCACCACACACACACACACACACACACACACACACACACACAAATGTTAACTATATGGGATGATGAGTATGTTTCATTGTGGTGGTGATTTCACAATGTATATATGTTTCAAAATATCAAGCTGTGTATCTTAAATATATACAATTCCTATGGGTCAATTATACCTTAATAAAGCTAAAAAATGTAAGGAAAGATAGTGTAAAACAAAGTCAGCCTGTTGAATATATGGTCTAAGGTACAGTGATAGGAGAGCTTGAAGCTGCCTTGGAATAGCAATTGGGCGAGTATTTGCCTGTAACTTGTGGCAAGCACCATATTGCCTCAGTCAGTATCTAGTGTTATTGTCAAGAGAGGTTGTGGGCAAAGCCAGAGAAACAGGAAAATGGAATTGAGAATCAAACATAATGACCAGTTAGTTGACCCCTCAAACTAGACACTACGTGTAAGTCAATATGTGGAAAAATCAGATGCAGAATTCAGCAAGAGGAAGTCGTTGAGAAAGTGCACAAGGGCCAAGGAGGTAAGAATGAGGTAGGAAGGAGATTGACTTTTTGGTAAATTTCATGGGTAAAAGTAGCTTCCTATTCAGGTACTTTTCTCTTACACTTCTAGGAAAAAGTTTTCTATGCATGTTTAGGTGTCACGTCAAATCCACTGCAGCAAGGAAACATTTTTTTTGCTTACATTTCAAACCAGAAAACATTAGCATTGTGAGAGGACATCTAACCCAATTATCCACGGCTGATGATCTCATACTTTCATGTGAGATGTCCCAACAATCACCTTTATAGAATACAGAGACTTAGAAAAGCAGGCTGAAGATATAGTGCTAAATACTTTACATGTAATAATATATCAGCTGGCTTAACCCTAAAACTCAGGGAGATAATTTCTTTTTATTTTTTGTGCAGAAATGGAAACACACAGAGGTATATAATTTTTTGGATACATGCCGTTGGAATCAAACTCTAGATTCAACAGATAAAGAGACTTTTAAATTTCTTTCAGTCTCTGCCCATTGCCTACCTTTACTCTTCTGTGTTCCAAGGCCTCTCACAGGTGGATTCCTACTATGCATTTAATATTTTCAAAAAATGTACTCTTTGTATTGGGATTAGATTTGGTGATATCAAGGTTGATGATCTGATACCCTCCTTTATCCCCAAGATTTCTAACTTCTATTTCAATAGCTGAGACACAACACACAAATGCTAGTTCTTGTGACTATAAATATACTATTAAAATAATGCCAAGGGGCTGTTTTGTTTCTTGGGGTTTTGTTGTCATTGTTTGGTTTTATTTTTAAGTCAGTATTTGAGTCTCAAATTCTGCAATATTTCGAATTCTGGGTTACATATTATAAAGAGACACAATATATTGATATGCAAAATGCATTTTAATTACTTTTTTTTGAATACTAGGATGAATTATTTACTGTTTCAACTTGGGCTTGGTGTCAGTTTAAAAAGGAAACTGGAATCTAGAATCTTTTAAAAAAAATTGGAACACAGATATAAAGCAAACCTCCCTAAGTAAATTTAAGGACAGAGACTCTAAACTTGACTTGCATCAGCCCTCTGGGGTCTTGTTATCTTTGCATTTTCCTGAGTTAGTTTCTGGCAATGGGTTAAGGTGACCTGCAGGCCAAACATGTGGATAATTACATTTACTTAAGAGACAACCTAACACAGTGGTGAGTTACATTCCAGTCTTTAGGTTTTAAGAGACACTCATAAAATGCAGTTTCAAAGGTATTTGAAATAGGCATGTAATCAGTTTTTAAAACTTACCTTCTTTCAAGGACATCCTTGAATATATTCTGTTTAAATCACTGTTATTACATCTAATACTAGAGTATGCAATAATGGAAAGAAAGAATTCTCCATCGATAATGTGAAATGTTTAAGATATTGGAGAACTATGTAGTAATAATATTTTAATACATTTTCTCACAGCCCATAGAACTTTACAAATATAACCTCTTTCTGTGATATCTAGGAATATGTTGTGGTATCTTGCCTTTGTTGAAAATAGAGAATAGAGACATGTCTGGGGAGATATAGCTAATGCTGTATAATTCTAAGTGTTTAGAAACATATGAACAATCATTAAGCATAGATAAATCTGTGGCTACATATATACCTATAGGCATGTATATAATTTTTGTTTAGCTTTTCATATAGTGTAGATATGTTGACTTTGCAGCATATCTAGGAATAATCATTTTCGACCAAGCTATTTATATTTAAACTCAGATCTTCGAAAGGACTGCCAATGATTCATGTGTCCACGAAAAAGTCCACTTTTGCAGCTTATATTCAGATCTTAAGGTGCCACAATATGAACACAAAATTTTTCTGTTAGAAGCAAAGATGCAGAGCAAAATTTAGGCCAGAGCAGTATAGCATCATAAAAAGAACATGAACTCTGTATTTAGAAAACTTATTTTGTCAGTTGTGCTGATTTCTGCTAACTGAATGAGCTGTCTTGCCATATCTCATATCTCCTTTGCAAGGTTCTACTTATACTTTAGAGATAGCTTATGAAGCAGGCTTTGGATCTTACTAGATACATAGTAGATGTTTATTTTTCTATCTACTTGTTTAAAATATTTCCACTATTTTTATTTTTATTTTTTGAGAGCTGGAGAACAATTGTGTCCCACAAGGATTAGGAGAATGTATGAAATTGATTGGCTGATTAGTGGGCATCAATCTCTTCTTAGGACCGATAATATTAATACAAGGTTATAAAAGACAAATATTGATTCCTCTGTAAAACATATATGTTAGCAAACAACCAGAAAGCACCTGTATGTGAAAAGAAAACCTTAAAGTGGGAAGCGTATACTCCCCTTACAGACTATATCAAGACTCATGTCTATACAATGATAACTAATTACTAAAAATTCCCGTGAAGTTGAATAGTAGAGCAGTTTGAAGAAGACAAGGCCAGGGCATTTGATGTCTTAGGTTATGTTCATTTAGTTCTAAAAGAGGTCTGGTCATTTAGCTCTAGAGGTAGTTGCCTGAGAGGGGCTTGACTACACTAATGCTCAACTGTTAGGTGCCTCCTGATGATTTCAAGGCTGTCACCACTCAACAGGGGCCTGCAGGCTATTTCTAATTTTGCTCCTCTTGTTGTCTTAAGCCATCTACTGAGACCGAGTGTAATCTGTTATTCAAAGTGACAGTGTTTCTCGTCACTGACAATTTTTTACTCCTTCAGTCTATTTGAGAATACGATAACTTTTGCCCATGTATAAATGAGCCTGAGAAATAATTATATTTTCTGATTGCATTGAGCTGAGCTGTCCATTCATTCCCAGATTATCTCAAGTTTCATTCCCGTAGAGAAATGAATTTCCTTAGCTTCTGGTAACTTAACTAGATTTTCCAGATCATATTTGATGGCATTGTCTGCATTATGCACTTAGCTTGATATTAGGGAGCTTTATTGTATCTCCCCTTAGTTTCCTAAAAGGGATAGATATCATTTCTACATGATAAGCAAATGTTAAAATAGAGAGAAAATATTTTAAACCAGGTCTGGCCATGCATGTCTTTTCTGTTTATTTGTAATTTCCTAGACACCTCAGAAATACTTAGTCTCAGAAAGACTGGCTTAGCTAGTGATGCTGTCAAATTCTCATTAATATACTGGGGCTTAGGGGTAAAATAGGCTACTAAGAATTTTTCGTAACACAAATAAATACTCCCTTGAGGGGAAAAAAATGGAAAAATTTGTGAACCAAAGGTCGTTGGGTTAACCTTTTCTTAAAATGAGAACTTAAAAGACATAAAATGTTGCCATCAAGTTAAAATTAAAAGATGTGCTGATAGTCCTAAAAGGTTTCTGAGTTTCTTAAAATTAACATAAAAGTTTGGAAAATTTTATTATGTGTATTTGTGATATGTCGAACATTTTTACCGAAGCTTTCTATCTTCTCATGTCCAGGTTTATATCCAGTTTTAGCTAGAATGTAATTTTACTTAGCTTAAAAATTACATTCCTCTGTTATTGTGCATATGTTTTTATCTCTTGTTTTAGACAAGACATTCTTTCTAATGCTTTTAATTCATATGGATTAATACTACATTGTAGGTATACTCTTTGTATGTTATTGCCTATTGTCATAAGTTTCACATGGTTTAATATGTTAAACTTTACTGCCTTGATTCCTGGAGTACTTGGAAAATCAGCATTTGTTTCTGATGCAACTAACATTGTACAAAATAATAAAGAGGATCCTGAAGTCCTGTAATAAATGCAATGATATCACACTGTATAGGAACATTGAGAGAATATGAAGAAGTGCTTTTGGTTTTTTAAAAAAAGATTTTATAATTCAAATGAGATGATTGGTTATATTTTCAAGGTTTTCTTTGTGTTTGACATTATTTAGAATTATTTTTATCAATTTTCAGAGACAGTCTTTAATATTGATCATTACTCTGTCTATAACTATGATACATGTTTGATTATAAATATGATATTAAGTATATTCATTGATACACATTGTGGTTAAATGTAACATGTGGAATTTAGACTGTGATTATATAAGATTTTAAAATCAAATCTGGTGAAAGAATTGACCATTTTGTTTAATTTCATGAACATTTTGATTTATCTCTGAATATAATGGTTTCTTAATAGGACTTCAATAATCAACTAAAAGCATTTTAGTTACTGATCTGATTGCTATGAATTTCTAAATTTGGTCTCCTTACTGTATGATAAGTATGAATATATTTTAAAATTTT
>NW_011888784.1:20141819-20144364 GCF_000151845.1 Pteropus vampyrus | reverse complement strand
ACAAGACATTCTTTCTAATGCTTTTAATTCATATGGATTAATACTACATTGTAGGTATACTCTTTGTATGTTATTGCCTATTGTCATAAGTTTCACATGGTTTAATATGTTAAACTTTACTGCCTTGATTCCTGGAGTACTTGGAAAATCAGCATTTGTTTCTGATGCAACTAACATTGTACAAAATAATAAAGAGGATCCTGAAGTCCTGTAATAAATGCAATGATATCACACTGTATAGGAACATTGAGAGAATATGAAGAAGTGCTTTTGGTTTTTTAAAAGAAGATTTTATAATTCAAATGAGATGATTGGTTATATTTTCAAGGTTTTCTTTGTGTTTGACATTATTTAGAATTATTTTTATCAATTTTCAGAGACAGTCTTTAATATTGATCATTACTCTGTCTATAACTATGATACATGTTTGATTATAAATATGATATTAAGTATATTCATTGATACACATTGGGGTTAAATGTAACATGTGGAATTTAGACTGTGATTATATAAGATTTTAAAATCAAATCTGGTGAAAGAATTGACCATTTTGTTTAATTTCATGAACATTTTGATTTATCTCTGAATATAATGGTTTCTTAATAGGACTTCAATAATCAACTAAAAGCATTTTAGTTACTGATCTGATTGCTATGAATTTCTAAATTTGGTCTCCTTACTGTATGATAAGTATGAATATATTTTAAAATTTTTTCCCAACTCTTTGAGACCTCCAGAAATATACTTTAAACATTAGGAATAATTGTAATGTAGACAATAATATGTTTTGACAGACTTGCATGAAGCAAAAACAGGATATAAACAAATTTCTGTAGATATTCATTATCTTTTCACATTTCAGATTTTGTCATTAATAACAATTTTTTTCTGAACTTTAAAATATTAACTTAAAATTCTTAAATTTTCCACAGTTGAACAACAAAAAATTTTATTGTTGCAGTAATTATTTGTGTACCTCATTCTTTAATAAATAGAGAATAATTCTGTAAGTAAAACTCATCATATTATACCAGTCCTCCCTGGACATAGAAGAAAAAGTATTTTGAAGAACAGATTTGCAATTTGGAAATGCAGAAATCTTGATCTGATATAGCAGCAATTTATTTAAAAAGCTAATGTTAATGTACAGGAAAACAAATCACTCTGTAATTTCGTTGAGCTTAGTCTTGTGGAAAAGGCAGACTTATGTTTGATTTCTGATGACTGAGCATAGTAGGACCAAGTCCTACTGTCCTCAGGTAGCCAGGTCTTTACAGTGCTTGTGGAATTATATGTCTCCTTTTTTTAAGTAAAAACTCTACTTTAGTTTTCAAATTATTTTAAACCATTGTCTTTTCTTTAATGCAATTTAATTTTTATCAAGTAATATATATACAGGTTTAAATTCAAGTAATACCACAAAATTCATAATAAAATAGATTATACACTATCCACTCTCCAGAAATTATTCACATAACCCAGCATCAAGTAATTTTATTCCAGCATCTCCTGGAAGCTTTCCTATGCAGCTCTTCCTTGATTTTTCAATGTCAGACACTTTCATGTACTCAAGTGAAAAATGAGAATTAAACCTCTTTACACTCGCATATTTCTATAGAAACTCTCTTAGCACACTTCTTTCACCCAAATCTGCTGCTTTAATACCATAAATTTTTAATTTACTATGTTCTAACTATGTAAATGTAATTCATATTTCAACCACATGGTTTTTTTATGATTCCTTTTTTCTTTTGTTTCACAACTCTTTGTAAGTTTGGAGGTATTTATTTGTTTGTTTCTTTGTTTATTTATTTTTATGTGCTTCTCTTTTGTTTGGCTTAGTTTGCAATCAATATTTTATTCCTAAAACTCTTCAATCATTTCTATTTTGTCGTTCGATACCTTCTTCTATTTCCTCCTCTTGGATTCAATTATTCACTAAGCCTACTGAATTTCTGGAGACCTAGTACTTCCTTGTCATCAGAGTCTAGGAAATCCTCTTCTCTCCTTTGTTGAATGTCCTCCTTTAGGACATTCAAAGAAGCATGTTTTGAATTTAGACATTCTGAGATATTACATATCTAACATGTCTTTGTTCTAAGGTGAAAATAATTTTCCCTTAGAAAAAGAGAAAAAAAAATTTATTGTCTCAAAAGTGTTTGCACTTAGAAATACCAATGCACTTAGAAAGTACTAATTTCTTACCTGTTATTTAATATTATAATTGTATCAATTGATTTGTACCTGTTATTGTTACTGTATTTGACACTTGTTGGTACCTTTTAAATGTCAATATAACATCATCAGTTCTAGAAAATTTCCTTATCTCTTTGAAAATGTTGACTTCCATTTATGTTTTCTATATTTCAGTTAGCAGTTGCTATGTAACATACCACCCAAAGCTTAGAAGCTTAAAACAATGTTCATTTATTTTTTTCTCTCCTGTCTGCTTTCTTACTGTAGGTTGACTGACTAGACATGACTTAGCTGAATGGCTCTGCTTTATGCTACAGTTCTTTGAGTCAGCTAGAGTGATTCTGCCTCA
>NW_011888784.1:20127546-20140700 GCF_000151845.1 Pteropus vampyrus | reverse complement strand
TTACTGTAGGTTGACTGACTAGACATGACTTAGCTGAATGGCTCTGCTTTATGCTACAGTTCTTTGAGTCAGCTAGAGTGATTCTGCCTCACGTGTCTCTAGGAGCAGTGGGCTAGCTAGGTATGTTCTTTACATGGCAATGGCACATGTACAGGAAGGCTCAGAGCTGTCATTTCTATTCACATAAATGGTAGCAAAGTATACTCCCCCTATTGCAAGTGTGCATAATGTAGAAGACATTTAAAAATTGGGGCCAATAATGCAATCTACCACACTCTGGAAATCATATTCATTGAATCTTGTATCTCCTCCTTGATTACATTTATCTCTTTTTTTTTTTCATTTTCATTTTGCTACATTTTGGGAGACTTTGACTTTCTTAACTGTTCAATTGATGTTTTTTCTATCATTTAAAACAAATTTCTCAAGAATGGTTTCCTGTTCTGAATGTTTTGTTTCTGTATCTTTATTTTATGAAATAAATCGTTGACTCCGATGTTAATTGAAAAAATATATATACACACATATGTTGTGTTTATAAATATATATATATATATATGTGTGTGTGTGTGTGTGTGTATATATATATATATATATATAAAAATTTTTTGCTCCTGGACATGACACTTTTTCAGGATTTCTTTTTTTTTATTTCTATTGACGTGGTTGTTTTTTCTCCATCTTTCCTGTTAAAGGTTTTCTCAAATATCTGGTGATCCTTATTAATTCATATTTAAGACTAAGAAGTGAAAAAAGTTAATGGAAACTCTACATGTAGGTATGATGGCAAATTGGTGGGCCTCAAGCAGAGAAGAATACTCTTAATTTCCTGTTTGCAGGTAGAGGCCTGGCCACCAGCATTCTAGGTGATATGAAATGGAGAAGTGTTTGGCATCCCTTGTTTAACATGAAAATTTCAGTTAAACCTCTTATTTCTAATGTGCCCTCTCAGCTATGTCTGGCATTCCTCAAGTTTAAGGATTCTCTGGTTCAGTTTTTCCAAAGAGAACTTTACTGAAGTCTTCTCTTAAGGTAGAGAAAGGTTAGGTGTATAGTCGCTTGGAGTAGATCGAAGGATCATGACATCCTAATACGGAGTTGTACCTGGTTCTCCTGTATTGAGGGCCAGCCCACATCTTGCATTTAGGAGCATATGACACCTTCATTTGTGAAGTGTTTGGCATTCTTATGCATTTTTAGTATTTAATTCTTTATGGTAGAGCTTGATGAGGAAGAGATAAATGCACGCTTTCTTTTCTCACCACATTTACCTAAGAACCCAAACAACTCTTACTGTTATATAAAGTCACAAGAAAAATAAAATCAATTTCATGTTTTGTGGCAGTTTTATTTTTCTATTTATAATTATTTTATGCATAATTGATTTTTGGTATATATGTAGATACTACTAATATTTGTATTTTAAAGATGAAGAAACAGAAGTTCAGGAAGTTTGAGTAACTTGCCCTGTGTCTCACAGGTGTACAAGCAATGTTGAAGTTGAGACCTGATTCTCATTTCAAGTTCCGGTGATAAAAGGGGAATGAAAGTCATTTTTCTCTAGCTGGTATTTTTATCTCTTTTACTTACTGTAATTTAGATAATTTTCCAGGGATGCAGAAAAGAAGCAAGAAAATCAAGGTGTTCAGACACCAATCCAGAAACTTAAACAGACTTTTCTGCCTCATTAAGCAAACATTGATGAAAGTAAAGTAGAGAAAAAACAAGCCATTGACACTAACATCTCTATATTCACCATTTCTAGGTATTTCAAACTTAGAAATCCCAATAAGCATGATTGGGACTTTAATTTCTCTCCTCCCCCTGCCCCCCATTTTTGAAAGCTTCATTCATACTTAATCTTTGTCAATTTTTTTCACTCTCACCTCTCTTCTATCTCCATTAAATGCTCTGCATTCTTACCTATATTACAAATATAGAACATTTTATATTTTAAACACCTTAGGCTTAGTTCCTATTTTTCCTCTTCAGTCATAGGACAGATATGTTTTTATAATTATTTGGCATAGTTTTGAAAGTTTTTCAGTGTTTTTAACTAAATTTTCAACTGACTCATTCAACAGTTTGTCATTTTTAAACAAATTGATAGAAGACTGATACTTTTAATGTTTAAAGCTCCAGTCAGATGAGAGACAGAAATTATAGTACTCCAGAACACTTCCATTTTTGTCGCTACAATAGTACTGAATTTTAGATTTCTTTTCTGTTTTGGCAGAAGATTCAAATTTCCAACGTACTTTATCAATTTCTGTTTTACTTTTATAACTAGCTCAAAGGAAATGTTTTATTTTTTTACATGAATTAAAAATAAATTAATAATGACTTTTTATTACTTTTAGTATGTGAATGGCTTATTCTAGATTTAGCTTCCACATTCTTAAACATAGCTAATCTTAAATTAATAGGCCATCACAATTAATCAGTACATTTTAGAAAACAGGTGATTTTTTAATTAATAGTTGTGTGTATGTACATATATTTACGAAATAGAAGAGGCTTTACAAATTTTAAATACTACCACTCTCCATTTATCCTGGGTTTTCTTTGTATATCCTGGGTTTCAAATTGCAATAGCAACACCTTTTTCCCCTCTGCTCTAAAATGTTAATCCTATACTTCTGCTTTTTAATATTAGGGCAAAGTATACTATAAGATTATCATTATACTTTCAATGATAGCAAAATGTTATTGTGAAAATTACTTTTTTAATTTTAATTTTGGTAACATGCAAAAGTGGAAAGAATAGTACAATGAGTATTTTTACATTCACAAGGCACAGATACTGGTTTCAACTGCCATCAACATTTGCCTTGTTTACATAATCATTTAGATAAATATGTAAATTGACAGATGTTTTGGCTGAATTAAAAATTTCAGAAAGTTGATTTTTGAGTTATAGTTATAAAGGCTTTCCCATTCACAGATGACAAAGATAATAAAAATTAATCACAAATTCATCCATGATTTTCTAGTAGTTGTGTTTTTATATTTATATCTTGGATCCATGTAGAGTTATTCTGTAAATAATATAAAGAATAAATAAAAATTATCAAATGCTATCAAGTTTAAAAAACCATTTCTTAAAAGATTTTCATTTACTAAAACTCTTTATGTGTTTAGATTTATTTCTGGACTTCGTATTCAATTCCATTAGTATATTCAACAATCAATATCACAATACTTTAATTAAAGAGGTTTACATAATATTTGATAGAGAAAGCTATTCTCTATTTCTCTACTTTTCTCTTTAAAAAATTTTTTTACAGTTTATTTTTTCAATGTAAACTTTATAATCTTGTCTAGCTTCAGAAAATAATAAAAATAATAGTAACCACACACATGAATGCATGCACCAAAAAAATCTTGTTGATATTAGTATTACACTCATTAAAAACAATTACCTTAGAGAGAACTAGAATCTTTGTGATGTTTTCTGGTCTTCTATAGAAGTATTTAATGTCATCTCTTTTGTTGAAGTCTACTGGTATCATTAAATACTTTAATTTTTCTTTATAAAGATACTTGTAAGTTTGGCATACTTCAAAAGATTTTTTCCAATAATTTTTTCTGGTGCTATTATAAATTGGATTGCTACTTCCATTATCTCTTTGTTTTTAATATATTATAGCTTTTGACTTTCGTATATTTATTATCTTTTACTATACTAAACTATTTTATTTTTCAAAATAGTTCTCTATTTGATTTATTTGATTTATCAAATCATCTGCACATAATGTTATCTTTATCTCTTCCTGTCCATTACTCACTCTTATAGTTTTTTTCTTTTCACATTGAATTGATTAATACCAAAAAGTAATCAAAAATAGTAGAAATTGTGAATTTACTTAATTTTTGCCTTTGACATGACTTTACATGTCATGCTGATTTACAGGTCGAAATACATTATTTCATGTTATGAAATAGCTGTTCCTATTTTATTGATTTCATTAATCCAGAAATAAATTTTTAAGCCCTTTTCAGTAACTCATGAAAGGAAACATGAGTGGATATGGTATTTCTTCTGTATCTCATAAAGTTCTACTAATGGATTTCCTGATATTGAGCTGTTCACACAATCCTAGAATAAATCTTGCTTAATCATGATGTGTTTATTTTTAATCTGCTGAAACATTGTTCTTTTTAACATATTAATTTTTTGGATTGACATTACTCTGCAGTTCTCCCTTTTTCTTGCCATCTTTATTAAGGTTAGGTACTGTATTAGTTTCCTGTGCCTGGTATAACAACTTGCCACTAACTTGGCGACTTAAAAAACAGACACTTATTTTCTCACAGGCCTGGAGACTAGAATCCCAAAATCAAAGTGTCAGCAGAGTCACATTTCCTCCAGAAGCTCTAAGAGATAATCTAGTCTTTGCCTCTTCCAGCATTCTTTCACTTGTGGCTACCTCTTCATATCTTCTCCTCTGTGTAGGTGTTTAATTTCCCTATGCCTGTCTCTTATCTGAATACTTGTAATGGCATTTATAGTCTACCTAGATATTCCATGATAATCTCATCTCAAAGATTTTTAACATAATTACTTCTGCAAAGAATCTTTTTCTAAATAAGTTCACAGTTTAGGTTCTAGTATTGGGAAATGGATATGGATATATCTTTTTTGAACCACCATCCACCCTATTACAGGTACCACTGTTATTTTCACATTTGCTGTGCTTTTTTAAAGTAGCATTAGGCTTACCTGGTTTTCGAAGGTATGGTAGAATCCTCTGTGATAATATATGAGGCTGTGCCTTTTTTGAGTATGGGTAGGATATAATTCTTAGATAAATTCCACTACTTTTTCAATAAAATTAGAATTTAAACTATACCAAATTCAATTTTGGTAAATTATATTTTCTGAAAAAATTAGTTTAATTAAGCCTCTTCCCACCTTCTCTCCCTTCTTTCCTTTTTTCTTCTTCCCTTCCTCCTTTCCTTCTTTTCGATCTTTCTAAATTTGTCTTTTTGAATTTCCAGTATATCAATACTTATTTCTCCTTGTTATTTTTGTTTTATTTCTGCCTTCACTTCTTTTTTTTTTGAATTTTATAGACTTTTTTTCAAACAGCATATTTATTTACTTAATAGCTTTTTTTCGATTAAAATACATTATTTCTGCTCATAGCTTTTATTTCTTCCTCTCATTCTATTGGTTTACTTACTGTTTCTTTTCTAAATCTTGAGTTAGATGTCCAGTGAAATATTCAAAAGTCTACTTCATTAATTATGTTGTTTGACTCCCCTATATCCTTATGTTTTATTTATCTACATAATTTTTTTTTACACTGAGAGAGATATATAAACTTTGCACATAATTAGTGCATTTCTGTCGGTTTCTCTTTTTATCCATTATAATTGTTTTATGAAGAATGTTGTTCATTGCTGTGTTATTTGGTGTCCTACTTTGTTTAATTTTATTTTTGGATTTGAATTCTTATCAGATATCCATATCGCCACTCTAATTTATTTTTTGTTTGCATTTGTCTTACACATCATTGACTATTCATTTATTTTTAACCATTCTGATTGTAAATAAAATATATCTGTTTGATAAAAGGTGGAATTGAGTTTTCTTCTATATGCTAATAAGAAAAAAATTTTAATAGGTGAACTAAGCCTGTACTAGTGATTTTTTCTTAATTTTTCAATAACTATTTTATGATACTATGCATGTCATGTTTTATATACTCTGTATTATTAAATGTTGTCTATTTTGATTGCAATTTTAAATTTTGAGTTTCATTGTATTTTTCCTTAAGAAGGTATCTTTTATTCTAGTGATTATCCTTTATACCACAACCTTTATATAGTACCCTATTTCCCTTTCCTTTATATCATATTCTGCTATCCTGTTTGAAAGCTTTAAATGAGATCTTAGACTTCTACATATTACATATTAAGTAATCATGAGCTATTTTCGCTTTCTTCTTACTTTCTCCATGTTTTAGTTACATTTCTGTTTTGTGATTCTTCCCCTACCTTTATTTTAATTTTAAGTCTTTAGCTAAATTAATTTGCAATTTTTTTCTATTTCTTTCATTGATTTCTTCTTGTTACTACACTGCTGTCATATCCTGTGTGTTGCTGTTCAGAATTCTGACACATATGCCATTTTCTTTCCTTTATGAATGACTTGGTATGTTTTACTTAGAGAGTCTTGTATTTTGACTGATTAAGGCAATTCTTCTGTCTTGTAGTGGAAGCCTTCATTATGTGAGTTAAAGCCACTACCTCATTCAAGGGAGATTTTTTTGAGTTATTTTAATATTTATTTTGTTTTATTGGCAGGCTTCAATATATATCTTTTATTTCTGAGATGATTTTAAACCTGTGCCTTTGTTTCTATTTCTTGTCCCTTTCTATTTCTGTATTTAGTGTCCCTTACTGTCCTCTTAATTGTATCTATTTGTTCTTAGACATCTTCCATTTTTTTGCCTGTACTCTGTCACTATATTTTACCTTTTCCTATCATGGACTCAGTTGTTGGGAATAAGGCTATAGCAGTTATCTCAAAGTAGTAAAACCAAAAGCATGAGGATGAAAATATATTACTCTAACAATTATACTTTGGACTAATTAGCAGATTCATATATCATAAAGGTATAACACAATGTAGATACTATGCTGATTGTTGATGTTTCTACTTGTTTAACTTTCCTATTTATTAAAATTTTCTCTTTTTATATACTTTATTTTTAATGTTTTATAATCTAGAAGAAAAAGTATTTTGTATTCCACAAAGAATTATGTTAACAATTATGCTTAGCTGGAACAGCAAAATAGTATTTAATAAGCACTTAGGTATTTGTGTGTGTATGTGTGTGCAATTCATATTTTTCCTTAATGTAATTGCTTTGGGATTGAAAAAAAATTTGGTCTGTTTATCTTCTATTGTCTCATAGTACCTTTAACAATGCTTGATTCTATTTTTTTTTTTTTTGGTCCTCTTTATGTGTGTTTGTGGTTTTATGGCTCATTTATAGCAAGAAATATTATGGGAGAGGGAATAGATGACATGCTTAGTTTGGTTCTTGGTCCTATTACTACCTATTTTGTTCTTAGGAAGAAGTGCAGCTTCTTTATAAATGGTGCTTTCAGTTTGTTTGTTAAATCTTTAATACTTGTAACAGTAGATCTCTTTCTTTGTTACCCTTCATCATCTGAAATATAGATAGCATCATTTCAGATGCCTCATTCCCAAAATTTTCATCTTGAGCATACATACTTCTGAAGTCTTTTTGCTTTCTAGTTACTATTTAGCTTCGTTTTAGCTTCCTAGTATTATTCCGAATCTCCAGAACTCAGTTGTGCTCTTAGAATTTGCCACTAAAATGTGGGAATAACCTTCTGAGTGTAAAACCTTTTTATATTTTCAGGGTTTAACTACTACTAGAGGCCTACCATATTCCCCTCTCTTCTGTTCAGGCTCTGTCTGATTCTCTGCTAAGGGGCTGACTCAATTAGTCATATCTTTATTTCTCTAATGACAGTTATATTGAAGCTTGGAGTCCTCTTGTCTCTTACTTACTATGCAAAATTGGGATATGAGTGATGAATTTTTATTTCCTTGATGTGCATGGTTTTTAAAAAGTAAGTAGAAAGTCAAACCACATGTATATGGTCACCATTATCTTTGTTAAGTTTTTGTATTATTATGAAACCCAAACTTGAACAAAATTGCATGTACAAATTCAGAAAAAAAAAATATTGGAGCAACATAACCCTTCTAGGGCTAAAATACAGTACATAAAATATGCATAGAATTCAGAATTTAAGATGTGATGGACATTAAAACAGTATATTTTTAAAATTAGAAGACCCTTCAGAGAGTGTGTATATGCTACAATAGAGACAAAATTCTCTTTCCTTTTTGAAGGATATGAAGGAATTTTCCTATCACAGTAAATAGCTCAACTTATAATCACCTATCTCCGCAGTTACCAACTCCAAAATTTACTTATCGGAACAGAACTGCCAGTTCTTTAAATACTTTAAACTTTCTATATATGCATGATAAATGCACTCTCTTTATGCCAACTTGCAGAGCCAGACAATAAATATCTGCAGATTTACTTTTTTTTATATACTTAAACTATTATTAGGTAGCATGGGATCTTTGTGAACTGAACTGAGACTTCTCATTGATGATAGTTAGGATCTCCTAAGATAATTTCTTTTCATCTTCCAAAATAATCAATAGAGAATTCTCTAGAAATGACCTGAAGGCTAAGAGAAAACAAAACTAAGCAAAACAAAACAAAAATAAAAATAAGCCCACAGCCTATTAGACATACAGACAGAATAAGCTATATATTTATACCAAAAATATTTAAAATGCAGCATTGATATTTTTGTTTTATGAAGGTTTAAAAGTAGGCATTTAAATTTTTACTTTTTTTTCTATTAAATACAGTAAAACCAAAACAATTTTAAGTCTCTATATTTTACAAGCATTGACTCATCATTTTATTGTACTTTGTATGTTTAGAAGACTTTATTCTTTTGTTTATCTTTGCAATGTGTATGTTAATGATTTTTCTAAAGGAATTTTAAAAGAAGGTATTAGGAATTCAAAGCCTTCCAGTGTGTGCTTGATTTGAGAAACTTAGCCCTCCCTTTGTAACAACGCTGACCTCCTTAATTTGGTTGGATTTAAGTTAATTAATTTGATCCGTTGATTAATTAATTTTCATAATTAGGAATTTTAACTTGGGGTTAAGAATAACAAATATTTGTGGCTATGGAAAATTATTTTAACACATTAATACATTAAATGTAATTTGATTAATAAACATTGACAAGAACTATTTTGCCATGCACTAAACTATTTCATGCTAATTAAGAAAGATTTCTCAGTTATAGGAAACAAGCTGATAAAATTATTTGACAGAATATTTTCAAAAATTATTTCTTTCTTTTTGTGAATATAAACATATATATAACTTCTCTGCTAACAAATTATTTCCGGCTTTTTGAGATTTTCAGTTCCAAACTTTACAGATTTTCTATTTTCCACTCTTTTTCTCTACTTCTCTGTTTCATTATAGTTGACTCTGGAAATGGAGTTCTATCTTTCATCTCTTTCATTTTTAAAATTTCATTGAAACAATACTTCCCAGGCTAGGAGAATGTGTGGGATAAAATAATGGATCTCAGCATTCCTAAGCTGTATAAAGGAATAAAAGATGATTAGATATAGGTGGAATCATGGTGATGATTCTAAAGTATAAGCACTAGAGTTGTTTGCTAATGGACATTTTATTTTGATACAGTAGGAACAATTTTCCTTTAAAATGATTTCATACTTATGTATTTGTCAAAACCCATAGTTTTATAGCATAGCGAACTTTAATGTAGGCAAATTAAATGTATATAATGTATATATGTATAATGTATATGATATATGTAATATACATATCCATAAGTCTATGCTGACATGAATGAATAAATAAATAAAAAGAGATAAATCTCCTTTGTAGAAGAATTCCAAAGGGTACAGTATGGAAAGATGATGGGGCATGGATTCTTTATAGTGGAGACCCCTGACAAGTAAAATTCAACCAATTAATGAAGGTTAACAAAAAACAGTTACAAATTATGTTGACGGTCTATACTCTTGCTATCATGTGATGAAAATGATATTTTACCTCTCTGATCTCCCAGTAACCATGACAATGACACCAGACAAATTTCAACAAAAGAGCATTCTATAAAACACCTGATCAGTACTGTTCAAACTGTTAAGGTCATTAAATTAAGAAAGTCAGAAATGGTCATAGCCAAGAGAAGCCTAAGGAGACATGAAAACTTAATGTAATATGATATCCTGAATCAGGACCTAGAGCAGACATAAAACATTAAGAAAAAACTAAGGGTGTATTAATAAAATTTGATTTTTAGTAAATAATAATGAGTCCATATTAGTTCATTAATTGTGAAAATGAATGATGCTAATGGAAGATAATAGGGGAAACAGAATGGAATATATGGGCACTCTCTATCTCAATTTTTCTGTAACTCAAACTGTTATAAATCATTTAACTAAAAATCAGGCAGGAATCAGTCATGTTGGAAAATTAGCATATTCATGCAATATGTAAATAATATGCAAATATATAAAGAAGCAAGATATTGCCCATCATGTTTAAGTTGTATAACTTTTGTGAAGGAATGAAGAATCAAGAACTGGTTTTTTTTGTACTAGTTTATGAGGGTCTTATAGTCATTAAAAAAATGTTCTTAACAACAAAAAAATACATCAGCCACATTTTCTAAAGCCCCATTCACTTTGAATGTTTCCTTATTAGGGAGCACGCTAAAATTTCATTAAATACCCTCTGTAATTATTTGTATAAAGAAACAAAGAACTCTTCAACCGAAGCTAAGTTAGAAATAATTATTTTCAGATTTTTTCAAGTATAGCAGGATTAACAAATCAAACATAAAGCTGATTGGGTTTTCTAAAACAATGTCTTTAAATTTCTTTGACTTAATAAAAAAACAGTTACCAACTCCAAAATTTACTTATCGGAACAGAACTGCCAGTTCTTTAAATACTTTAAACTTTCTATATATGCATGATAAATGCACTCTCTTTATGCCAACTTGCAGAGCCAGACAATAAATATCTGCAGATTTACTTTTTTTTATATACTTAAACTATTATTAGGTAGCATGGGATCTTTGTGAACTGAACTGAGACTTCTCATTGATGATAGTTAGGATCTCCTAAGATAATTTCTTTTCATCTTCCAAAATAATCAATAGAGAATTCTCTAGAAATGACCTGAAGGCTAAGAGAAAACAAAACTAAGCAAAACAAAACAAAAATAAAAATAAGCCCACAGCCTATTAGACATACAGACAGAATAAGCTATATATTTATACCAAAAATATTTAAAATGCAGCATTGACATTTTTGTTTTATGAAGGTTTAAAAGTAGGCATTTCAATTTTTACTTTTTTTCTATTAAATACAGTAAAACCAAAACAATTTTAAGTCTCTATATTTTACAAGCATTGACTCATCATTTTATTGTACTTTGTATGTTTAGAAGACTTTATTCTTTTGTTTATCTTTGCAATGTGTATGTTAATGATTTTTCTAAAGGAATTTTAAAAGAAGGTATTAGGAATTCAAAGCCTTCCAGTGTGTGCTTGATTTGAGAAACTTAGCCCTCCCTTTGTAACAAAGCTGACCTCCTTAATTTGGTTGGATTTAAGTTAATTAATTTGATCCGTTGATTAATTAATTTTCATAATTAGGAATTTTAACTTGGGGTTAAGAATAACAAATATTTGTGGCTATGGAAAATTATTTTAACACATTAATACATTAAATGTAATTTGATTAATAAACATTGACAAGAACTATTTTGCCATGCACTAAACTATTTCATGCTAATTAAGAAAGATTTCTCAGTTATAGGAAACAAGCTGATAAAATTATTTGACAGAATATTTTCAAAAATTATTTCTTTCTTTTTGTGAATATAAACATATATATAACTTCTCTGCTAACAAATTATTTCCGGCTTTTTGAGATTTTCAGTTCCAAACTTTACAGATTTTCTATTTTCCACTCTTTTTCTCTACTTCTCTGTTTCATTATAGTTGACTCTGGAAATGGAGTTCTATCTTTCATCTCTTTCATTTTTAAAATTTCATTGAAACAATACTTCCCAGGCTAGGAGAATGTGTGGGATAAAATAATGGATCTCAGCATTCCTAAGCTGTATAAAGGAATAAAAGATGATTAGATATAGGTGGAATCATGGTGATGATTCTAAAGTATAAGCACTAGAGTTGTTTGCTAATGGACATTTTATTTTGATACAGTAGGAACAATTTTCCTTTAAAATGATTTCATACTTATGTATTTGTCAAAACCCATAGTTTTATAGCATAGCGAACTTTAATGTAGGCAAATTAAATGTATATAATGTATATATGTATAATGTATATGATATATGTAATATACATATCCATAAGTCTATGCTGACATGAATGAATAAATAAATAAAAAGAGATAAATCTCCTTTGTAGAAGAATTCCAAAGGGTACAGTATGGAAAGATGATGGGGCATGGATTCTTTATAGTGGAGACCCCTGACAAGTAAAATTCAACCAATTAATGAAGGTTAACAAAAAACAGTTACAAATTATGTTGACGGTCTATACTCTTGCTATCATGTGATGAAAATGATATTTTACCTCTCTGATCTCCCAGTAACCATGACAATGACACCAGACAAATTTCAACAAAAGAGCATTCTATAAAACACCTGATCAGTACTGTTCAAACTGTTAAGGTCATTAAATTAAGAAAGTCAGAAATGGTCATAGCCAAGAGAAGCCTAAGGAGACATGAAAACTTAATGTAATATGGTATCCTGAATCAGGACCTAGAGCAGACATAAAACATTAAGAAAAAACTAAGGGTGTATTAATAAAATTTGATTTTTAGTAAATAATAATGAGTCCATATTAGTTCATTAATTGTGAAAATGAATGATGCTAATGGAAGATAATAGGGGAAACAGAATGGAATATATGGGCACTCTCTATCTCAATTTTTCTGTAACTCAAACTGTTATAAATCATTTAACTAAAAATCAGGCAGGAATCAGTCATGTTGGAAAATTAGCATATTCATGCAATATGTAAATAATATGCAAATATATAAAGAAGCAAGATATTGCCCATCATGTTTAAGTTGTATAACTTTTGTGAAGGAATGAAGAATCAAGAACTGGTTTTTTTTGTACTAGTTTATGAGGGTCTTATAGTCATTAAAAAAATGTTCTTAACAACAAAAAAATACATCAGCCACATTTTCTAAAGCCCCATTCACTTTGAATGTTTCCTTATTAGGGAGCACGCTAAAATTTCATTAAATACCCTCTGTAATTATTTGTATAAAGAAACAAAGAACTCTTCAACCGAAGCTAAGTTAGAAATAATTATTTTCAGATTTTTTCAAGTATAGCAGGATTAACAAATCAAACATAAAGCTGATTGGGTTTTCTAAAACAATGTCTTTAAATTTCTTTGACTTAATAAAAAAACATTTTGATTGTGTTACATCTATGTTTTAAAATTTAGATAAAAATTAAAAACATGAAATAATA
>NW_011888784.1:20101295-20127176 GCF_000151845.1 Pteropus vampyrus | reverse complement strand
CTAAAAGTCTGTTAATCTTTCAAATAAATCATGACCATTTTTAAAAAGATAATTTTTTCCAGTTTTACATAATATTCTTAAAACACTATTATGAAGTGCTATTTACAGGAGTTAAGTCAATAAATCAATGTGAAAATGAAGGTTTAAATAAATTTCTGTTTAATAATGTGCTTTTAATTAACCTAGAACATACAGTCAATGTAGGTTACACATGGCATTTATACAGAATAGGATTATAGAGCTATAAATCTAAAGTATTCAAAATGGTCAAACATTTAGTAATAGATTTTTTAAATAAAGTATATAGATCCATTTGTCAACACACATATCTACCAATCCACGATCCAAATCAGGTCCTATTCAAAACAGAAAAGTCTTTCCTTTTTAAAACTTGAGTTGTACTTCATACTTATTTTATATGCTGTTCCATGATAGTGTCATTTTATCTGTATAAGTTTTTTCAACTAGGCTGTAAGCTATTGAGTGAAGTCCCCATTCCTGACATTTTTTTTTGGTATTCATCACAGAGTTTAACATTGGATCTTGCACAGAAAAGAAACTCAGGATATTTAGAAGTTTAGTGCTCGGCACCCTTGGTAGCTTTGTCTTCTCTTTATCAAACATTTTCACTTTAGTATGCTAATGATGCAAGGCAGATGGGTTAGGTTATTTTGGTTGAAGTTCTTGTAAATATTGTAAAAGTTCCATATAGTAATATCATATTTTTAAAAATGTGGTCCAGACTTTACATATCTGTACTTGGATAATTACTTTAAAATAAACTGTACTTGAAACTGAGTACCACCCTATACTTCAAGGTCTTTAATGTGCATTTGATTATGACTTTTGAAGTACTCATTCTCCTTCCGTTCTCATTTTTTCTTTAAAACATTTTTTCCTTAATGTATGTTTCTTTAAAAAGTAAATTATTTTTACCATTTTAGATTTGTCAGCCTTTTTGTAGAAATTACTTTAAAAAGAGAATATTTTATTATGACTTATTTTATTCATGCATGTACATATACGATTAATCTCAATAAGAGCAAATATGCAGAATTTTTACAACCAAAAATTTCAATTTGAGAACACATTTTGCATCGTAAGAGCCTACATCACAGATATTAATACATATAAAACAAATATTCAATTGGATGATTTGAAATGCATTTCTTTAAATTATAAACTATTGATGATTCTGAAATCGAAAATTTTAATGAATAACACTTTTTTTTAAATTGGTGTTTAAACTTTAAACAATATAAAATATGTGACGTAAAGAGTTTATATTAGATTGGAGATCACATGAAACACATTTATGAGTTTGTGAAAAATTATGTGACTTCCAAAAAGTTTGGCAAAATTTATACTTAAATAGTATGTTTTATGCGTTTAACCATCTAATATATGTTTTTCATTGCAGCAAATCACCAATTATGTTGATATAATCAAGATTTTCACATTTTTTGTGTCAGTAATGCTAGATAATACTTTTTCATTGCAGTTTTTATATTTTTAAATGAATTTCAATTTGAAAAAATATTTTTCTGTAGTACTAGCAAATGAGATTGTCAATAAAATTTTAAAAATAATTAGATTCAAAAGTGAAATGTGTATTTTATCCATGTACAAATGATAATGGTATCACATATGATAAATGATCACAAAATACTACAAAATAAATTAAATTATGTCACCTAAATTGTGATTTTCTTACTCTTAAAACCATATTAAGTCTTTTTAGAATTTCTTAACCTTGTCTTTCTAATTCTTTTCTACCTAGAGATATGTATTTTTAAAACTTTTGCTCAATTCGTTTCGATCTCTTTAATACTTTCTATAATTTGATCTGTGTTTTTAAAATAACCATTTGTGAGTGTAGCATTTATTTTCTATCAGTTGTAAGCCAGGTTTTCTATATTTTTTTCTCTAATATTACAGTTTTTAAAAAGTCTATCAACTATTGCAATTATTGTGTTTATTCATAAATATCCCTGAAACTGTAATTGAAACACAAGGAGAAACAGAGATTGCTGTTTGGTACATTATTATGGAAGAATGTATGGCATTCATTTTATTTAAGAATGAGATTTGACAAATTCATTTTCCTTTTCTCTTATATAAGCATTTTTACCACTCAAATCTGTCCTGTACTCCAAAGCATTACCTAACATCAGCAGTAGCACAGCCCACAGGCTTTCACAACATTGGGATGGAGTTGTCTTGAGTTTTGAGGACATGTGGCAAGTAACAGATAGCAGCATTTCTCTGTAGCGTGAGAGGTGTCAGCAGAGTGGATGTTTGGAGTTATGGGTTGCATTGTGCTAGAGGTGAGAGCCAGAGACGTCCTAGGCTGTTTAATTAATTGGGTAGGTTTCTAACAACTTGAGGCCTTTCAGTACTCAAGACCCAGAACAGGAGCTATTTTTCCCAAGTCTAAGGGCAATATTACCCATGGGCCAACTTCCAATTTCTGATCTTGATGGGAATGAGGGAAATGAGAGGATTAAAAAAAAAAAAAAAACAAATAAAACATTCTGTTATAAGATGATAGGTCTGTTTGAGGATCTGATGTTTAACATGATGACTACTCTTGATAAGACTGTATTGTATAATTGAAACTTGCTAAGAGATAGTAGTTAAATGTTCTCACACAAGGTAAATATGTGAGGTAATGGAAGTGTTAATTAATTCAATGGGGTAATTCTTTCACATTGTATATGTATATCAAGTCATTACATGGTACACGTCAAGTATGTGAAAATTTTATTTGTTAATGATAACCTCAATAAAGCTGGAATAAAAGACAAACCAGGTTGGGTCTCATGATACCCACAAACATCGCCGGAATGGACAGTGCATTGTCTTAAATTTACCTTAAAGAATGATGAATTCTATCTCATTCATATCCATAGATGAATTTATTATGTGATATGGTTGCTATTTTTAAAAGAGTAGTTGTTTGCAATTGTTAGTGTTTCTCTTTGGGGAATGTCATTGTCTTCTCATCTTTTCTTGTGAGTATTTGATTTATTATCATATATATCATCTTGAAAATAGCTTCATGCAAAAATAGATCTGGACAAAATACCTTAAAATATTAGTCTTTCCACTTACAGCTATATCTCAATTTCTGGTAGTCATACATCAAAATAATTATGATAAGACATAAAAGCTTTTAAAAAAGAAATAAAATATAAGCGATGTTGCTCATAACCTGCTGGAACTCTTTCCCTTTTTAAAAAGGAAACCACATCTTTTTTTATTTTATTAGTTTCAAGTATATAAAATGATGCTCCTTTTCTCTTCTGGTTTTCCACCTAGCCAATATATTAATGCTAATTTCATTCCCTATGTCATGCTCCCCATCCCCATGACCATCTATCAACTACTAATTTGTACTTCTTTAACCCTTCACCCCTTTCTCCCAGCCCCTCAACCTCCCTCTCCTCTGTCACCAAAGTTTCCTCTATATTTGTGAATCTGTTTTTGATTAGTTCTTTTTGTTCCTTAGATTCCACATATAAGTGAAATCATATGGTACTTATCTTTCTCTGTCTGACTTATTTCACTCAGTATAATAACCTATAGGTCCATCTATGCTGTTGCAAGTAGTAGGATTTCATTTTTTAATGACGAATATTCCATTATATATATGAACCATAACTTCTCTATCCAACCATCTGTTGATGGACATTTAGTGAAAACCACATTTTTAAAAACATACTCTTCCCCAGACTGTTTAAAACAAAGCTAGTTTTATCCATAAAATACATAGCTATTAACATTTATGAAATATAAAAATGCTTTAACATAATTAATTTCCTGCTTAATTAAAATCTTATTTATCTGACCAGCTTTGTCTGCCTGATGCACATCAAGGTATAAGTTGCATATTTATTCAGGTTCCCATAAGATCAGAAAATGCCCAGCCTCTCTAACATACACATATAATTTATATGACAATATTTGTATGTTCCCTCTGTCTATATAAACATATCTGATACCCTCGAGATATCACCAACTGCATCTACCACTGACAGTGCTATTGCTTTTTTTTTTACTCCATCTGTCCCCTTAGGCTAGTCTCAAGGTCCACCATTGTTCCTTATTTTTATGTTGAGCTGGAAACCAGCAAGAAAGTGTAAACCAAGGGAGTAAGTGTGAGAGAATTAGAGATAGAAAGTTGCAGATTAGAATTTAGTCTTAAGTTTAGAAATGTAAGAAGATCTCAAAAATGTATCTGATTTGAACTTAATAGTTTATAGAACAGACCTAGGTAATGCAGAAGCACAAGTTTTCAGAGTCAACTGAGGCAAAATCGAGTATTTCTCAAGCAGGTAAAGGTCAAAATTTCAGTCAATCCAAAGATTTAGTAATCCAAAAGACACAGAAATGGAAATCCAGGCAGAAATTCTTTGTGTATGGATCTGAGAAAAACAGAGCCATTATCAAGGTGAGCACATGAAGACCCACATGAATTTTTCTAACTTACACAAGTTAGTTAGACAGAATTGGAGATGAATGCAATCCATGTTCATTCCATAGTGTGTTTCCTATTTCCTTGTTTCATTTCCAGAGCTAGCCAATGGATATAGTTGAAATAGTCATTAGAATCTAGAGGAAGAAGTGGGTAAGGAAGAAAGAATTCTTGGCAGTTTGATTTTTTTTAGCAGGAATAATTCTTAGTTTTAGTTTTTCTCCCTATTCCCTCAAACTAAAATAATACATCTCCTGGTAAAGATACAGTAGCATTAAGGAAACGTGTTATTTTCTGATATTTGAATTAATGCAAACATTAGATATAGACCTTTGACCTCAATCTGAACTGTAGTATTTAATCAGCCATATAACACATTAAACATTACAGAAGTTATTTTTTATCAAATACAATAGCTTTGCTATAAAAGAAATCTGAACTTGCTAACAGGCACATCATTTAGAATGCTAGCTTTTTAATTATCTACTCTTAGCCTCCAAACAAGCATAATAAATAAAATAAAGGTTAAAATGATTAATTTACAGATTTAGGATAGCTTATAATGTGACCTCTTTAGGAAACTTAATGACTTTTCTTTTAGGGGTCACATTTTATGCCTAGGTCTAAATTGCAGCTAGGGAGAAATTAGATACATTATAAAATCTATAGCCTTCGTATTTAGTAGTTTATATTGTTGTAACACATCCATACTTTATGTTGAGGAAAAAGTCTCTTGACAGTTACAGCAGCAACATGTTATTATTTTTCTTTTGCTGATTTATAGAGATCAACTTAGGCAAAATTGTAAACTGTGATATTTGTTTTCTTCTTTTATTCTTGTATTTGTTCTCATCTAAAAAAATACATCTACCTTTTGTGGTTATTAAAATACATAACATATGCTCAATTCCCTGTCTTCTTCGTTTCCAATTTTTCTCCTCCTCCTACTCTGGACAACATGGCACTGAGTTGCCTTAATATTCTCTGCCTTTTTGTCCCTAACAAAACCCAATTTCAGTAGGCTTCCAAATTAGAAAAATTCTGTCAATAACTCATATTATACTGGGGTATATGTTGCTAATAATGATTTAAGATAGGATGTTATTTTTAATTCTAAATTAGTTATGAGACATATTTTCAGGATTAGTCATTTACTAAGTTTATTATATCTGACCTACAAATTATACCCAAGAAGAGACTGCTCTGCCTGTTCTAAATCATTCTCTGCTAATATGTTAAATTCATGCCTATACGAATCAATTCATGGTTTATCATTATTGGAATTTAAAGGGATAAAACTGATGATTTCTCATGCACAACAAAATATGCTGTTCTCTCATCTTTTTATTTCATTAACACTGTGGAGTTCTCTTTTGTAAAACTTACTGCTTACTATTCTTTATGATGTCCTTGAATAATTCTAGTTACAAGGTACTTCTCATGAAATCAATATCGACTCTGTAGGCTGTAATCCCTAGATATAGTAATTTCCATTTTTTAAATCATTTTTGCACACCGATTTTAACCCTCAACATACTTTTTTATCTTATTACAGTTTCTGCTATTTTTAAAGCCTTCACATTTGCCAGATGCTGTTTTCTTAATATTCAGTCTCAATAAAATGTTATTCACTTCCTCTTTATTGTCTTATGATTCTCCCAAAATACATGAGCTACATTTAGCATTCTCTGTTTTACCCAAGTAAGTCTAAACTCTTTTAAGAAGGAAAATTGCAAAATCTAGCAACTAACCTTCTGTTGTACTTATTTAACCTTTTTTACTAATTGTGTAACTCTCTTAAAGTTCTCAGTTATAATGTACTAGAGACTAAAGTCAGTAATATCATCTGTCAAAATCTCTTCCCAATATTCATACATTTTGCTCTTATTATTTGAGTTATTTAGCAAGGAATCAAATAAGGTATAATATGGCGATTTAAAAAATGTAATCATATTCTTTACAATAGTTTTAACAAAAATATACTTTGTCATTATCCGAGTATTCTTAAGCAACATCTTAACTCCCTCTAATTGTGTAATTCAATCCAGCATCCAATTATATCATAGTGATTCAATGAAAAGAGAGTGAATTTTTTTTCTATCCCAGATCCACATACTAGGAAAATTTACTTGAATCATGTAAGCTCTTTACTTCAGTGTTCTTATAAAATTGGGATAAAATTTTCCACATAGTGATGGTGTTGGAAGGTAGAAATGAAGATAAAATTAACCAAGAAAGAGTGGATAGGATGTGACAGTGTCCAAAAAAAAAAAAAAATTCTTTAGTATAGTTAACTAATGATCATCATACTTCCTAGACCTTACTGCAATTACATATAAATGTCTTTTATAGTCAAGCTATCTATTAAAATGTTAACATTAAAAGAGGTGGTAGGCTCATAATATTGTTACAGGGATTAAAAGATCTTTTAGCACAGTGCCCAAAACAAAATCACTATGCAATAAATATTAGTTATGATTCATATTATAATAGCTATTTTTACTTTATATTACTTTTATTTACTTTTTACTTTTTAAATTAAATTTATAAGGGTGACATTGGTTAATAAAATTATGTAGGTTTCAAGTGTATAATTCAATGATACATCATCTGTATATTGCATTGTATGTTTATCACCTGAAGTCAGACCTACTTCTGTTACCATATATCTGACCCCCTTTACCCTTATCTACCTTTAGATATTATATGCAGAAGAATTTGAATTTACCCCAAAGTGCATGGTCACTAGTTGAGTACACATTCTTTTGTTCATTAGCTGCTCAAACAATTGGGATCACAGCAAATATTTAACCTCTAAAACATGCTTCCACATGAAAACTGAATTAGACTGGTATCCAGTAACAGCTCAGATATCGATGAGAAAGGGAAAGAAAATATACCTTAAAAGAAACAAAACTAGTAAATATGTAATCATTTTTCAAATTTAAGATGGTACTGTAGTACTTAAAATACAAATACATAATCTTACCTATCTTAAAAGCCAGGAAATTTGGATTTATTCTTCAGAGTGGGTTCACTTGGTTTATCACTTTTTAAATATTAACCATTCTGCTGTGGTTTTATTTTTTATTTTACTGATAAGTAAATGTATTCAGTACTTTGCATACATTTCATTGTCATTTGGATATATTGTGTAGAATGTCTCTTTGTGACTTTTGCCCATTAAAAGTTGTCTTTATTTTTTGATTTATAGGATTTTATTATATATTTGAGATATGAGTTCCTGGTCACATGTATCTATTACAAAATATCCATTCAATAGCTTTTTCTTTTCAATATTAATGGTGTCTTTATTTTAATGTCATCAAATATATTAAATTAAAACCTTTAAAGTTTTTTGTCTTGTTTAACAAATCTTTGTTGACACCAGAGTCACAAATATATTCTTCCTCTTTATATTGTTAAACACTTTTCAGTTTTTCTTTCACATTCAGATCAATAATTATTTGGGATTCATTTCTGTATATGGTGAAAAGTAGAGGTCATGGTTCATTTTTCCCATGTGGGTAAATCCAATTAATCTATAGTAGATTAAAGATAAGTCCAATTACCCTATAGTAGATTCAAGCAATCTGATAAAATCCCTGCATCTTTGGATACATGTTCACGCACATGTGCATGCAAATGCGAGGTGGGGAGAGTTGATAATTTATAAGAAAATACAAAAGGCCAAAAATATCCAAGGATATCTTTTAGAAGAATAAACATGGAAGTCTTAGACTTCTACTACCTGTTATCAAAACATATGGTATACTAATTAAAACAGTGCAGTATTAGCAAAAACAAACAACAAACAAAAAAAACCCATGAAGTAGAACATATTTACATATTTAAGCTAACCAAGTTTATGAAGAGTTGACATCACCTTGAATTAGAAAAAAATGTCTTTTTAATAAATGACAAAATTTGAAATGACATTGGGAATTACACTTCATCCTCAAATTTCAGTTCATCTCCCAGTTATACACTCGGTTTCAGTCTTTGCTAATATCTATTATTTTATGTGCTCTTGTTTAAATTTCATAACCCTAATTTATTACTTTTGTAATTTTAAATGTTAGCATCTATTTTTAGTAGACAAATAATGTAACCTTAAATGAATGAACAGTCTTTAGTACTAGTACCACCTCTTATAATTAATTTGTGGTTTATTCATAGTAAATGTCCAGTAAATACATTTTATTTACTGTAAACATTATTTGTTACCTTATGTTAGGGAGATGAAAGAAATGAGAACCCTGATGATGAAGAATTATTTAGTTATTTTAATTTAGAACGACTTTTCTGTGGGGCCAGGGATAGTATATTGTTATTGAAGAAAAATGTTAATTTTTACCCTTGGGAAATACAAAATTCATTTTAAGAGCAACGATTGCTTAAAAAGATGAGATCTATGATGTGTCTGAATACTAATTTTAAGAAATTTCTATTAAAAATAAATATTCATTCTCAGCAGGAGGGGTAGGACAGGAACATTATATTCTAAATATCTATTAATAATTAGAAACACTTCTAAAAGTGCATTAGGGACCTCCAAAAGTCACATCTTCTAAAAAAAAAAAAGCATTATTTTAGAAGATCAAAACTATCAGAATCAGCTTTTCCAGGATTCCAAAATTAACCAAAGTCTTATAACAATCTAAGGAGCATTTATTCAAGAAATCAAACCAAGGCAAACCAAAACAACAACAAAAACGAATACTGATAAGAATGGTTGGCTTTGTGGCATTTTAACTTGCCCTATTCCATTCACCTCTTTTTAACTCTATGGTAGCCTTGAAAGACCTTAACCTCCAAACCATGGTAACTATGAAAACATATTACTGGCATAAAATTGAATCTGAATCAATGGAATAGGGTTTCTGCTTTCACATGTAAGGAGCTTGGATGTCTCCAATCTCTTTTAAAAAGCAAGTATGAGCCGAACAGACTGAAAAATCAACTCCTTATGGATCCATAAGAAAAGGGAGAACACAGGGCGAATCACTGCTCCCAAGATTATAAAGACGGGTGAATACCAGGGTGTCATGGTTAACCAGAGCAGACTCAAGAGCAGAAACCGTTGCAAGAGTAAGTAAACCTGAACTGTAATTCACAAATTGCTGGAGGATTACTATGAACAACTCTGAGAGTTAGAAACTCTCCAGGAGAATCCCATCATTTGAGGGACCTCAACAGTATTGTGAGATTTACCCTCAAGAGTTCACAGAAAATATTGGAGAAAAATTCCCTTCTGCTTCCAGCAGTGAGAGGGGAAAAGGAACCATTTTGAAATGCTCTAAAGCACTCTTTTTTTAAAAAAAAGGCCTGCCCTGGCAGGGAACTAGTTAACCTGAACCTAAACTGCTATAGTATTATCAGAGCCTAATTGACCTGGAGAAGAGAAATACTCAACTGCAACCAGCTCTAGCTTTCCATAGGGATAAAGAGAAATATACACCTAAACCCAGCCCACGCTAGCCATGCTGACACACCAAAGGGGAGAGGAAGTAACTGAAAAATTCTCCCGAAGTTCACAGTCCAGAGGCATAGGCTCACTAAAAGGATGAGAATGGGAATTATATTAATATGCTAAGGGCTCTAATGGATAAAGTAGACAGCCTTCAAGAACAGATGGGTAATGTAAGAAGATAGACAAAAATGTTAAGAAAGAACCTAGAAGAAGAACTAGAAATAAAAAAAACAAAAAACAAACAAACAAAAAAAGTAATGAAGGCTACCTTTGATGGGCTTATTTGTTAATTGGACAATGCTGAAGAAAGAATCTCTAAGCTAGAGGATATATCAAAAGAATCGTTCTTTTAAAGGAGATGAACATACCTAGGCAAACTTGCTTGTCTTATGAGAATTATGGGCAATATGGAACAGATAGAAAGAAGCCCAGCCCAGATTAGTCAACCCTAGTCTAAGCTGCAGATTTGTGAGTTAAATAAATGTATACTAATGTTACCAAATGCTCGCTACTCTTATTAAATGCAAAAAAAATGTCATTATCTCACGGACCATATAAAAACCAGAGGCGGCCAGATTTGGTCCCGTCCCCATTTTAAGATCCAAGTTTAGTTCATCTACTGTCTCTTTCTATATTTTTGTTTCTTTTTTGTACTTTTCCTCCAAGAAATAGCACTGTAGTAATCTACAAAGGTAGTTCAAAGAGGATTGCATAAATGAGAATAGCTTTATGTTACAACATATTAAATAATACACATATTTTTGTCCTGGTGCTACCACTTACTAGTGATATTGCTTGAGCTCATAGCCAATCATGTTAAACCAAGGTCCTGATCATAAGCCATTTCTATTTTCTTCAGTGTAATTCTTAAGAGTATATAGGATAACTAGAAAATCTTGGCCAATTTTCAACTCCAAAAGTATACTTGGCATTTAATATAGCTTACTTTGATAGGGATATTATTTGTATTTCACTCTGTTCTTCCATCTCCTGGCTTACTCTAACTTGCAAATCAGTAATTAACTACATTTATCAAATACAAGTTTACTATACTTAGAAAATAGAAATTTGAGATATTTGATTCTTAGTCTGGAATTGAGAATGATGGTCAATTCCAGAATTTTCATTTATCTTCTCTAGTTTTAAATCTTGATATCTGATATGTTAGGGAGAGAAAGAGAGAGGGAGGAGAGAGAATTAAATGAATCCCAAAATAGAATGGAAATACTAGTGGAAAAATTTAGTCTATGTTCGTGTAATCAAAGAAAAAAAAAGTATTTTAGCATAAATTGATACTTTATGAGGCAATAATCAGTCTGTAAGATTCCTGCTCTGGAATGTAAAGACACTATTACAGCTGAAATTAAGAAAAAACAAAAATACAAACAAGCAAACATAACTTTGGTCACTTTCCACTTGTAAAAAAATTAGAAGTGGTTAGTCAACAATAAATTTCTATTTTTTTTTTTTTGGACACTTCCCACAAAGATGGCTAAACTTTGGTATGTTGTTTACATTATATATTAATTAATGGTTATAATTAGGCTTATACACTACAGAGAGTTTTCTTTCATTTCTGCTAAAAGTCAGCAGTGATGTGGTTCAATAGTTCGTATGCTCATTATTTTAAATGGATTTATTGTCAAATACAAGTCTTAATTAAAGGTAGGGTAGAAGTTTGTTTTTCTGGCACTGACACAGACATCTTAGGATTCTTTACTTACCCTGTCTGCAAAAAGTGAAATATAATACCTGAGGATACATTTTGTTCACAGAAAACTAATGCTGTGAAGCTCCTGGAAGCTCAGCATAGCAAGCGTATGTATGTGGTGATTATTTTTAATCTAATGCATTGATTTACTCAGAAAATATAAGAAGGTGGTTCTTGTAGATTATACCTATGAAATTGTAGAGTAGTAAGGTGACTTGCCTTAAAGTTTCTTCTTAATGTAGAAAACAGTAATTGCTTTCAAATAGAAAAGAATCAATTTTCCAACTGCAAGTGGTTATTGAAAGAAAGGACACATTTAATAAGTAACTAAGTATTTTGGTGAGGAATTAACTGAATCTTGTGAGGACGGTGGAAAGAGAGACACAGATAAGGAGACAGTATTGATCTTGCTTAGGGTTTAGGCTTTATATCAGAATGATCAGAATTTGTATCATACTGGTTTGAATCTTAGCTCTGAAGCTTCCTATGTTACCTAGTCATGTTACCGGGCCCTATTTATCCTCTGCTACTTCATCTCTAAAATGAATGTAGCTGTGAATGCTCAATAAATGTTAGGTAATCTTATTAAGTATGTACACTGATGAGCACAGAGCAAAATCCAGCTTAAAAGTAACACACTGGCTGGCTTAGTACTGTCAACGTCCCACAGTGATTTTTCTTTCTCTCCTAAAGCTTGTGCCCACAGCAAAGCAGGAGGGATACTCTATGGAATTATTTTCTTCAAATCCTTTCAAGCTGCTTCTGTGGAGACATGTAAGAATTAACTCTGGCAGTGAGAAACTCAGAAGATAATGTAGTCTCTAAGATAATGCATCTCCTATTCAATTCTTCTGAAGTCTATGGACCCTAAAAAGAATTGCTTTCTCTTTCTCTCTTCCTTAGTTTAAAGCACCATTCTTAAAGTGAATTTCACCTGCAATTTCAGATGGCTTAATTCTTGGTGATCGAGAAAATTAAATGATCTCTGGATATTTGTTAGCTATTGTATTGTGTGTTCAAGGTGCCTCTTGCTCTAAAATGTTATGGAATAATTACTTTAGTACCCAAAAGGGTCACATTAATGAAATGCTAAACAAAGGTTTAGCAAAGATCTTTTAAATATTTTTTTCTATGACAAATTTCTCAAGAAAAAGTATAAAATTCAAGAGGGCAGAAGATAGCCAACATATAATATTCATTATGAAAATTAATTTAGGGTAATCTACTAAAATTTTGTAAAATTATATTTTTAATTTCAGAAATTGATTTATTTTTCAAGAGATAATTTGTAAAACACAACTGCTATGCAACCATAGATAAATTCATGACAAATGATAAGTAAGATATTCAGAATAAGTAACTTGAAATTGGCAAGTGTGGAATGCTGATTCTTTCCCTTGTGAATTAATCGCTGTGAAGATTTAAGTGGCAATTACATTTGCTGTGTCATGACTGACTGTAGAAATAATTTATGGATTTTTTAAATTTAAATTAGAAAGTATAATATATGAGAAATAATCATGTCAAAATTGATGCAGATATATCAGTTTTAACCATCAAAGATTTTGTCCTTGATTTTTGGAAGTATGGCATATCTATCAAACAGAATCAAGTTGTGAATCTATCCCATTCTGCCTATGTTACATTGAAGAAAAATTGCTTAAAGGTGCTGAGCACATGTAAAATACATATTTGGCTACTTTTTTAGGGTTTTTTTAAAATGAAGATCAGAAATAATGCTGTATGCCAAAGAAACAGTTTTCCTGTCATTCTGGGACTTCTCTATAATCCTGTTGAGCATTGGGGTGGGGAACAACTGGAGATAGACTGTCTCTCTGGCCTTGAGCCTAATTTGATCATAGACCAAAGCATCAATGCAGCAATGGCCTGAATCTCAAAAATTTCTCACCAGATCACAATTGTGAAATGGCTTTTCTAAAATCACACAGTTGGAATATAGCAGAGCTGGACTACAACTCATAAAACTCAATTAGGTGACTTTGAAGTATACTGTTTTCTTTTCTCTTATGAGTCTATATTCTCCCTCACCCCACCAACAATGTAAACCACTGTGTGAGGATTGGTAGGATGTAAAGGAAGTGACTCATATCTAAACACTTAGATGATTGAGTGCACACGCATACACACATACCATTTTTCTCTATTAATTCACTTAACACTGAAATGAATACAAGCCAAATTTTTGTAAATAAGAGTATTTCTTTCTATTTAAGTATTTTGGTAAACTTTATTAAACTTTTGGATGAATTATTCAAACTAATATTGAAAATAATTATGTTCCTGATTTTATAAATAGGTCTCTCTTCATTTACTAATCACTTACATTCTTAAAATTTTGCCTTTTGGATACATCAAGAAATAAGATCCTCTGCCCATTTAAAAATTTTTGTTGTTGTTGAGTTGTATGAATTCTTTATATATTTTGGATATTAGCTCCTTTTCAGACCTGAGCAGATACTTCTCCTAAGAAGACACATAAATAGCCAACAGACTGTTGAAAATATGAAAAGATGCTCAACATCATTAGCTATTAAGAAAATCAAAACCATAATGAGATGCTACTTCAGACCTGTAAGAATGACTATTATCAACAAGACAAGTAAAAAATGTTGGAGATTTTGTGAGGAAAAAGGAAACTTCATATACTGCTGCTGGTGGGAATGTCAACTGATACAGCCACTATGGAAAACGGTATGACTGATCCTCAAAAAATTAAGAATAGAATTACCATATGACCCAGCAATCTCTTTTCTAGGTATTTAGCCCTCAAATTTGAAAACATTCGTAAAGATATATGCATCCCAATGTTCACTGCAGCATTATTCACGGTGATCAAGACATGGGAACAACCAAAGTACCTTTCAATAGGTGACTGGATGAAGAAGATGTGGTACATATATACAATGGAATACTATTCAACCATGAGAAACAAATACTACCATTTTTCACAAGATGAATGGATCCTGAGATTATCATGCACTAAAATAAGTCAGCCAGAAAATGTTGAGTACCGTATGATTTTTCTCATATGTGCGATGTCAAACTAAAAGCAACAAATGAACAAGACAAAAATTCATAGATACAAACAGTTTAGTGGTTACCAGAGAGAAAATGGGGAGGAAGAAAGGTAGATAAGGGAAAAGGGGTCAAATATATGGTGGCGGAAGATTTGACTTTAAAACTTATAAAATTTTATTAACCAATATCACCCCAATAAACTAAACAATATAAAATTTCTTCATTTGCTGTTTGTTTCATACAGAAGAAAATAAGAATAAAGATAACAGGTGTACTTTTCATTTTTATATTGTGATCTATTTTCTTGCTAAGGTTTCTTAGTTGTTATTATTTTTTAATAGATTTTATTTTTTAGAGCATTTTCAGGTTCACAGCAATACTGAGTAGAAGTTAGAGGTTTCTCATACACTCTTTTCCCCACAAATGCATAATCTACCCATTATCATTATCCCACACCATCATTTGTTACAACTAATGAACCTACATTGACACATTATTATCATCCAAAATCTATAGTATTTATTATTGTTCATTCTTGGTGTTGTACATCGTATGCATTTGGGCAAATTTATTATGTCAAGAATCCAACATTGGAATATCATACAAAAGAGTTTCACTGCCTAAATAAACTCTGTGCACTGCCTATTCATCCTTTCTTTCCCTCAGCCCCTGGCAGCCACTGATCTCTTTACTGTCTTCATAGATTTGACTATTCCAAATGTCATGTAGTTGGAATCATACAGGTATAACTTTTCAGATTATGTTTTTTCACTTGGTAATATGCATTTAAGTTTTATCTTTTTATGACTTAATGACTTTTTTTAAACCATTCCCCTAACAAAGGAAATCTTGGTTGCTTCCAAATTTGGGAAATTATGAGTAAAGCTGCTGAAAACATCCATGTACAGGTTTTTGTGTAGATATAGGTTTTCAACTTGTTTGAGTAAATACTCAGGGGCATGATTTCTGGAAAGTATGGTGAAAAGTATGTTAAGTATGTGAAAAGTCACCATAATATCTTCCAAGGTGGTCATACCATTTTGCATTTCCATGAGCAATGAGAGTTCCTGTTACTCCATATCCTTTTCAGCATTTGGTGATACCAGTGTTCCAGATTTAAGCTATTTCAAAAGATGTGAACTGATATCTCATTTTTGTTATAATTTGTATTTCCCTGATAACATATGATGTGGGAAATCTTTCCATATGCTTATTTTACATCTGCATATCTTCCTTCTTAAGGTGTCTGTTTAGGTCTTTGGATCATTTTTTAAAGGAGTTGCTTGTTTTCTTATTGTTGAGTTTTAAAGTTTCTTTGTGTAATTCGGATAAAAATCCTTTATCATATATGTCTTTTGCAACTATTTTCTCACAGTCTATGGCTTGTCTTATCATTCTCTTGATCTTGCTAAGTTTAAAGTATAGAGAGAGAAAAATCACCTAACTAAACAGATGCTTTCCCTCCCCAAATTGTTGCTGCCTCTTTGCCAGGTCTGAGACTTCTGTATTTTTCTTCTAACTAAAATAATGAGGAGGGAGAGTGAAAAAATATACTACAGGTCATACAAAAGTAATGAGTGAGTGCTAATTTTCTCTCCCATTAGTTTGTTCTTAAATTTAATAGGTAATAATATCACATGCTTCAAAAAACTGAATATAAAAGAATATATATGGAGGACTCTTTCCAGCTTGATCAGCCACCTCCTAACCACTTTCCTGTTTCTTTTTGAATGTACCCTATCATTAGATTTTTGTTTACTTAGAAAAAGTTTTTCATATTAAAATAATGTAAATATATTACTCCCTTTGTGCACAGAAGTTAGCATAACACACATACTGCCCTGCACCTTGTTTTTTATTTAATAGTATACATATACTTTGATACATAATTTCCTTTCTGTTTGTTTTACATAGTGTCCCACTACATAAATATACCATAATTAATTTAACTAGTGTCATTTTGGTGGATTTTCAAGGTTTTTATTGTTTTCTTTTAAGAAATGTTGTAATGTATATGTGTATATTTATGTATATAAACATTATGTATATTGGGTATACATATGTATGGTTGTACAGTGTATGTGTATTTATGTATGTGTGTATTTCCATATGTATATTTACCTATAGAAAATATCATAAAAACATAACTGATTGGTGAGTGAAATGTGCATTTATTATTTTTGTAGATATGTAGACCTACCCTCTATGGGCTTATACTACTACTTAATAGTAATGTATGAGAATATCACCCTACACATGTGATATTACAGTGCTATCAAACATTCAGATCTTTTCCAATCTGAGTTGTCTTTTAAATTAATCCATTCTCTATGCTCTTAATGACAAAGCATGCTTAAATACATTCTTTTTAATAGAACAAGAAAATTCTGTTAAGAAAAACATTTTATGATACTCAAATTAAGTAACATATAGCTATTCCTTAAATATTTAGGATTTAAAAAATCTTTGTATTTTAAACTATATTCTCACAGAAATACATAATAAAAGACCTTTATTTTTCTTACAAGTAAACATGTTAAAAATTGGCTACACCCATATTACTTGTCAGTTGCAATTTTTGGTTATAATTATATTTTTCAGGAAATCAAAAGAATCATTTTTTCTATTAGTTCATATTCTCTGAGTAACACTTTCTGAGAAATCCCAAATGCTGCCATTTCTGTAGTGTCTACCTGTCCCATGAGAGCTGTTATACTTTCTTACTTTGAAATTTGTGCAATATTTTACTATTGCATGTCTTAAACAAATGACTACATAATTACAAGTTTTTTTCTTGACTGTCATTTTATAATGTGAGTTAACTTTAAGCTGGATAGAAACTTTACCATCTTTCATTGAACATTTCATTTTGATTTTATTCAATTTGCTCTAATCTAATGGGGTAATACATTTTTTCGGGTCTAATGTTCATTCAGAAATTAAACAGACTTTTGAGACCAAGAGAGGTGTTAAAGTATAATCCTAGAACTTCTTATAGAGAGAACTCATAACTCAAAAAATGCTTTACATATCCTTTAGTATCCAAAGTGGACTAGACCTTTGTTTGTAGGAAATAGAATACAATACTGTTAAAATATATTTGAGGATATGCTCTTTTAAATCTGCAGATATTTAGATAAATAGATTTACATAAATGTAAATATATAAATATTTGAACTTTTTGATGTGACATACACTACAGATTACTTTCATATCACTTGTTAAAAAGTATAAAATTAGGAGGTCAAAGAATAGTTTAGGCAATATCATAAAAATCTTTTATATCAATACAAATTGATATAAGACCAAAAGGACAACCTTGAATTAACTCCTCATTTTCCTACTTTATTTTTTTGGTACCTAATTAATGATAATAGGCAGAATCACCTCCCTATTAAAAATACCAAGGAGCCTTTGTAATTCTAAAATGTCTTTTATTCAATCTCACTGGTATTATCTGTAATTGATATATTTGATAGAGATAAATTTAAAATTTCCTATATGATTATCAACTCTATTTTAGTTAAAATTAGAAATGAGTGCAATAAGAGTCTCGTGCTGTACCAACCGAGCTAACTGGTTGTCACAATTCCTCTTCTGGGTATCTACCCTCCAAATTTGAAAACATTTATTCATAAAGATATATGTACCCTGGTGTTCATTGAAGCAAGATATGCAAACTGAAGTGCCTTTCAGTATACGATTGGATAAAGATGTGGTACATATATACAATGGAATATTACTCAGCCATAAGAAGAGATGAAATACTGCCATTTGTGGCAACATGAATGGATCTTGAGATTATCATGCTAAGTAAAATAAGTCAGAAAAAATTGAGAAGTCTATGATTTCACTCATATGAAGTGAAAATTGAGAAGTCTATGAGTTCACTCTTCACAAATGAACAAGACAAACAAAAACTCACAGACAATAGTTTAGTGGTTACCAGCGTGAAAGGGTGGGGGAACACTAGACAAGGTTAAATGGGGTCAAATATATGGTGACAGAAGATTTGATTTGGGGTGATGAACACACAATGATATATATATGATATATATATGAACACACAATGTCATATATATATATATATATATATATATATATATATATATATGACATTGAATCATACATTTGAAACCTATATAATTTTATTAACCAATGTCAGCTCAATAAATGTAATTAAATTTTTTTAAGTTAAAAATATTAAACAGGAATAGATGCAGTAATACTATAGATTTAGGAGCCTATTAAAGAGTATACCTGTATTTAAAGTTACCCTCTGAAGCAGTAAGTTTTTTGTTATACTATTCAAACCAATACAATGAGTATAAAAGCTCATAAAGAGATGGTCAGAGCTCATAGATTTATGGATATTGTGGAGATAAATGCATACAAAGGCCTTTGACTGCATCTCAGAAATATTACTAGTAGAAATATTTAAAAATTCCTTCTCCCCACTTTAGATCAGACTATCTATTCGCTTGAAATGTTAAGTCTGAAGCTAGTAATATATAGGCATCCTTTAAAAATGCACTTAACTACTTCTTCACTTTCATATACACTAGATAAATAATTCCCTTAGAACATAAGGTTTATAAAATTAGGGACATTTATCTGCTTAGTTCATTGCTGCTTTGGCAGGACCAGGACTAATGTAAAACAAATAGTAAGTTGCCAACAAATACATATTGAATAAATGACTGAATATAGATTTATTTTAATTCCTATCAGAGTGATTGATAATAATAATTGACTAAAGGCTTTTGTCTTAGTCTGTTTAGGCTGCTATAACAAAATACCACAGGCTGTGTGGTTGATAAGTACACTTCCAGACATGGAAGCGGGCCTGAGCAAGAGAAGCATGGCTCAAAGACCTGAAATTATTATTTTTTTTTTACAAAATTTAGGTGTTTGCCCTGTTCATGGCTTGGTGTTCTATTCAGCAAAGGTATTAGGTAAAATCCAGAGTAATTGCTGAACACTGGGAAGATGCCTACAGAAAGGGCCTATGGGACAAGGAACAATAATGTGTACATATCTAGCAATGGCCCTAGAAATAGCAAATAGGCTTGAACAAGGGAGACGGAGACTGGGAGTGGCAGAAGAGGCCCCTATTGCCGCTTCCTTGCCTGACATTTGGGAGGAGTTAATAACTGAGCAGCAGTTGTTTTCTCAGTCCTCAGCCTCCCCAAAGCAAAGCTGGCAGGGCTGCTTCCAAACAAGAGCTACATTGATCCAGCCATTGTCTGGCACAATGAACCTAGCTTTCTGCTTTGAGAAATGTGACATTGCATTTTCTGGGATTTTTTCCAGAATGGATCCCTTCAGAGAGAATGATAAGAATGCAGGTTCTGCTTTACTGAAAATCAACCTGAAGCAAAGCAGCTTTGATAATTGATTGATCTTACAAAGCTGTTTATTCCTCATCTCATTTCCCTGTGTCAGGAACTCCAAAGTGAAATCCAGTAAGGTAGCACATTATGCCATATCACCTAGTTTCCAGCTTCCAAACCTGTCTGAAGACTTTTCTAAGAAAACGCTAATGAAGATTCACTCTTCTTGTTTCATTCAAACCTAATCCAGCTCACATAACTCTCAGTGGTAGGAAAACCAATACAGTATTAAGATAAAATAAAGAAACCATGTGTTTCTAAAAGTGAATCATAGCCTAATATTAATCATTTTATGTGATATGTAATTTTAGAGGGACTTGGGGTGAAAAATGAACAGCATTGATGGAAATGCCCATTAAAGAGTGAAAAAAAGAACACATTAGCTATAATATATTAATAATGACAATAGTTATAATAGCATAATAGTTATCACTTAGTTAATATTCTATACCAAGCTGTGCTAAGTTCTTTAAACACATTCCCTCAATTAATTTGAACCTGACTGGCCTATGCTCACAAAGCTCCCCTTTTTATTTAGCGTGCATGTTTAGTATTTTCCTCCTTGATTCCTAGCCTTGATACCCATTTTCTTACTCCCTCACAGGCAAATTCACACTTTACAAAATATATGTGTTAATATATGTCCCTAGATAAGCATGCATTTACATATCTTTGCTAAATACACAGCTATGTTTCTAGTTTATGTAACTGCTGTTCTGTTATAGATCTTTCTTTTACATATTCATTCAACACTATGTTTTAAAGTTCTGCCTGTGTGGCTGAATGTATATCTATCCTGTTTCTCACGACTAAACGGTATTGTTATCTACCACATTTTATTGAACCATTCTACTAGTGATAGACATCTATGTTACTCTATTCCCCTCCATCAAAACTGCAGAGTGGTGAATACACTGTAAGTCACCAGTTTTAGGTCAATTATAGTTTACTATAAGCCTTATGTACTATTTAAATTAAGATATATCCTTTATATCTGAGCAAGACATTTTCTGGATTGTATATGTAGACTTTTTTAAATATTATTTTTTAGAGGAAGGTACAGAGATACCGCATATGTCCCCAGCCCCCACACATACATAGCTGCCTCCATTTTCAAAACCCTTACCAGATTAGTACATGTTTTTACAAGTGATGTACCTACATGAACACATTATTATCATCCAGAGTCCTTATTTTATGTATGGTTCACTCTTGGTGTTGCATATTCTATGAGTTTGGACAAATTTATAATGATATGTATTTACCCTTATAGTATCATACAGAGTAGTTTCAGTGCCCTAAACAACAACAGAAACATCACAAAAACTGTTCTCTGTGTACTTATTTCTCCCTCCCTCCAACCCCTGGCAACTATTGGCTCCATAGTTTTACCTTTTCAAGAATGCCATATAGTTGGAAACATGGTATGTAGCCTTTTCAGATAGGTTTCTTTCACTTAGTAGTATGCATTTAAGGTTCCTTCATGTCTTTTCATGGCTTGATAGCTCATTTCTTTTTAGCACATTCCATTGCATGGATGTACTACAGTTTTTCCATTCCTCTACTGAAGACACTTTGACTGCTTCCATATTTTGGCAGTTTTGACTAAAGCTGCTCTAACATCTGTGTTCAGGTTTTTGTGTGGACACAGTTTTCAGCTCCTTTGGATAAATGCCAAGGAGTGTGACTCCTAGGTCTTAAGAGTGTGTGTGGTTTTATAAGAAATTGCTATATATACAGAATTTCATTTGATGGGCCATAGGTTATACAAAACTTAGTTTCATTAGGTCCTGTAAAGTACCAAAATGATTATAATTGTGTTAAATCAGTGGTATTTGAGGACTACAGTTTTCTGCATCTTCTCTAACAGTATTATTAAAATTTCTAATTTTTAAAACTCTGACCATATTTATACAGATAACATCTTGCTACTTTTAATTTCTATTTCTCTGATTAGTAGTATGGAAGAGCATCTCTTTTTTTGGTGTTAACTATTTGCTTTTTCTTTTCATTGAACTGTCTAGTCACCCTGTTTGTCCATTTTTCTACTAAGTTTTGCCTTTTTTAATTTTTTTTTTTCAAGAAATTCTTTATACATTTAGATTCTAATCAAATTCCAGTTTTAGACATCACACATATTTTCTCCTGGACAATTACTATCTCATAAACTTAGTTTATGGTGTTCGATATAAACAGTAATCTTTAATTTTGACGTAGTCAACTTCTGCTTTTGATGTTTTATTTAACAATTCTTGCTTGCCCCAGGGCTACAGGGACATTTTCTTCCATGAATCTCTTTTATACTTCTTTTTAGTTTTGACATTTGGGTATAAATCCTGAATTTATAAGTTATAAAACTAAATTTTATCTTTGAAGAATGAAGGAGAGCTCTACCTTTGGGATCACCCCACAGCATACTCTGAGACAAGGATTCCAGATAGTGCAAGTGATTTATGAAATATTATCTCAGAAAAAAATCAGCAGAGGAGTGGTTAAATGAGAAATGGAATGGAAGATAGCCAATGGAAGATGCATTTTTCAGCAAGCTACCATGGCGTGTAACTGGAGCTTAATATCATTGTAAAACAATGGGAGCTAGTGTAAAACGCAATCCTAGGGGTGATCTCCCACCAAGGGAGAATTTGATTCTTTGCCACTTTTGGATTAACCCTATAGGCAGATAGAGTGGACTTTGGCTCTCACAGAAAGCTCTGTGAGATGCCGATGCTGGCGAGTTGGTGTCATGTGGTATGCTATGGACTGATAAAATGGTGGAGACGATTCATGGAACTTATAAACAGCTCATCATTTCATCATCAATAGATTTTATGTTGCCATATTTATCATATGCCAATTTCTAGAACCATGGATATGTTTCATGTACAACATGTTTATATAGTTTATATAGTTTAAATAGTTGTAGCTTATAATTGACTTCACATGACTCTAGAGAAATTTGATATTATTTGCTTATATCTATATAAGTTACATTGAAGTCACATGATATAAGGTTAACTTTGCTTACGTAGCTAGGTACACAAACGCTTCCAGAATGTAAATATAGAAACAACTTCTAGGCTTTTAAGTCTAGGTAAGTCTGATATTACTTTATTTTCTAGATGTCATTCATATAAAATTATCTTCCAGAGCTAAAATATACAAAAGAAGCACTTAATATCTTTTAAATTTCAATTTTTCAATATATTAATTTTTATACATTCCTAATAAAGACCTGATTATAACATTTTCCAGATGTTTACCATTAGAAATGGGATACAAATAAGATACCCAGTTTCCTTTTTTGAGTTCTATTTATTATACTTTTTTGGCTCATGCCCTATGCCTTCATCCATATATCTAAGAAAAAAAACAGACTCATAAGGCCTGAAATCCTGCCCTCTTATTCCTGGAAGATGCCCAGGCCAATTATGTAGGAGGCTTTTTCAGAGAAAGACGGCTTCGTATTCCCAGAAGACAACTCTCTTCTTTGCTTTATGAGGAAGATAGCAATCTCAAACCACAGAGGGGTTGGGACTTGCACAGGTCTCAAGTCCACCTATATTCTGTTCAATGCCTTTAGATGGAAGTTTGAGAAAAAATAAGGGCAAATGATAACACGTTCTTTAATCTTCAGATTAGGATAAGTAAAATTCCAATAATGATACTCAAACTCTCAAAATCCCAAAAAAACATTATTGCCCTTACAACAATTTGTAAACTTATGACATTGTCCCAGGGAGACAATGATGAAATTAATAGAGAATCTCTGGCTCATTAGGTCACTTTGTTGATATAGAATGTTCTTGTTCTTAATCAACATGGGCTACTCCACTGGTCTGGTTAGTAAGTCTGTCTTTTACTATGATCTTACTGGTATTTTCTCTAGGCTCTGCTCCTCCCACAGACTCAGAAATTCCATAGCTCTTTTTAGATATGTCAATATCTCAAAAAGAAAATTGGGACTATTTTTAGTGACCTAATAAAATGATTACAGTACACATTGATTGTATTCTTAACTTAGTTATTGCTCTGTTTGTGGTACGAATGACTGCCAATGTGATATGACCATCCTCCAGCTTTAATTCTTTAGAGTAAGATTTTATCCATTTAAACTTCTGTTATCAGAGATAACCGACAGAAAGTGACTATTGTTAACATAAAAGCGATACACTTCTTCTATCTGGTGTTTAATCTGGGAAAGTATTGAATAGTTATCATTGGCTCTGAAATGTGTTGGATGAGGCTATCAATAATCTAGAAAAATTTTAAATTCCCTTAAAATAAGTTAGAACTTTCTTCCCCAAGGATTCATGCCAAAACACCTTATGAGGCATCGATTAAAAAAAGAGAAAAAAAACAAAAACAATGGGCCGATTTTACAAATTAAGACTCTTTTTCTAAGAAAAAAAGATCTGTATAAAACACCATGGATCATCCAAGTGTAAAGTGGTAAATAGAAATATGTACCCAAACAGAGATCTTCTCAATTAGAGAAAACATTTTTTGCTTCATCTTTTTTGCAAAATTGGATTCAATTAGCATGTTCAGTGGACAGTGGAGTCCTGACTTTTCTTTACAACTTGTAATAGACTCAATTATTTTTCAGGGTTGCTTCCAATCTGTAAATATGCCAGTATTGCTTAGTTTAAAACAAAACATATTTTAATAAGAATTGTAGTTCCTAATTCTGCTCATTTCTGGAAGTCTTGCAGAGTAGCAGAAGCTTCATACCAAGGAAGATGAATAGCCAAACAATAAACTAAATGTATAGTGTGTATCAAATGTAACTTGGTGTACTAATAGTAATTCCAACCTCACTTTGATCTATTTCACTTCTCTTAAATCAGGATTATTATTTTAACACAGTAGTACGATCAGGCAGATTCGTGCAAGATAATGGATACTCATTACAACTTAAGTCTATCAAATGTCAGCAAGACTAAGTGTACTAGCCGGTAGTGAGTTCTATCTATCAGTGATGCTCCTCTGTTCTATGTCACAGTAACAATCTACTGAAGATAATTGTCAGGACACAAACCTTTGGATTTCAAATATGCTGATGTACTATGGACAAGATCATGACATCATATATTCTGTCACTTTTTCTATATCATTTCTAGAACCAAATTCCTTCCACATGGCTGTGAATTATATAGCAGAAATTGACAAAAAATCTTATAAGTGAATGCTAAGTAAATATATATTTTATAGGCTGCTCAGGCAGATAGTCTTATTATTATTAAGCTACCATCCTTGTACACAGAAGATAGGAAACCTGGATATTATCTCATTGTTTCTATGCCTTACTCATTTTGCCATACAGAAGTTGATATTTTATTTTAAAAAAATTTTTAAAAATTTTTATTTTTTATTTTTATTAAGTTTATTGGAGTAACTTTGGTTAATACAATTATATAATTTTCAGATGTACATTATAATTTGACATCTGTATATTCTGTTGTGTGTTTACCAACCAAAGTCCAGTTTCCTTCAGCTACCATGTATTTGATTCTTATTACCCACTTCGCCCTCCCCCTCTCCCCCTATATTTGATCTCCTTTACTCCATCTACCTCCCCCCTCCTCCCCTACCCACTACCCTCTGGTAACCACTAGTCCATTGTCCATATCCATGAGTCTCTGTTTGTTTGTCTTATTCATTTGTTGCCTTTAGGTTTATATCTCACGTATAAGTGATATCATGTGATTTTCAAATTTTTCTGTCTAGCTTATTTCATTTAGCATGATACTTTAAAAGGTGGTAGTGTTCCAGAAGTTAATTTATGAAT
>NW_011888784.1:20090857-20101245 GCF_000151845.1 Pteropus vampyrus | reverse complement strand
AGAAGTTGATATTTTATTTTAAAAAAATTTTTAAAAATTTTTATTTTTTATTTTTATTAAGTTTATTGGAGTAACTTTGGTTAATACAATTATATAATTTTCAGATGTACATTATAATTTGACATCTGTATATTCTGTTGTGTGTTTACCAACCAAAGTCCAGTTTCCTTCAGCTACCATGTATTTGATTCTTATTACCCACTTCGCCCTCCCCCTCTCCCCCTATATTTGATCTCCTTTACTCCATCTACCTCCCCCCTCCTCCCCTACCCACTACCCTCTGGTAACCACTAGTCCATTGTCCATATCCATGAGTCTCTGTTTGTTTGTCTTATTCATTTGTTGCCTTTAGGTTTATATCTCACGTATAAGTGATATCATGTGATTTTCAAATTTTTCTGTCTAGCTTATTTCATTTAGCATGATACTTTAAAAGGTGGTAGTGTTCCAGAAGTTAATTTATGAATGAGTTGTTTGGAACTTGGAAAACATTTTCCCATAGACACAATATCAAAAATGATATGTTCCCAGGACAACCTATATCTACTTAATCTGTAATAAACATTAATTCTAGGACCTAACCAAGCTGTATAAAATAAGCTTGTTTTGTTAGAGCTTCAACAGGAATTTATTTTTACTAAAGGAACTCTATCTTATGTTCTACCTCATCCTTCATGTATGCCAATGAACATATTCCAATTTCTCAATAGTTGGATTTTGAGAGTGAAGAAATAGTCAATCTCAGTGCATCTGGTTGTAGTCCCACTGAACTAGTTAGTCTAGTATTCATCTGGGAAGAGGGAGAATTAGGAAACTCTAAATAATGGAAGCTTAGAGAGAGTCTAGTGCAAATTTGCCACAAAAATACCAAAACATTAAAAAAATGGTACTAAATAGACTGTAGAGTAAACCTGTTAGATTATGAGACCTTTCGTTTGACCTCAGTTGGAAGTGTGCACATCAGGTGATTCAAATTGTTAGCTGCTCTGTACATATCTGAGAATGACCATAGGAGTACCCCAGGTATTTATTCTGGAAAATTTTATACCTAGGTAAATCTAAGCTATGTTGTATGACGATCGACCACAAACTTTAATGGCTTAAAATAGCCAAGTTTTATTTCTTACTCATATTACACATCTATCACATTTGGTGGCAAGTGTTTGAATGAGAAGTTCTGAAACAGTCAGGGTAATCACTCAGAAATCCAGGATAACAGCACAGCCAACATCACCAATAGTTTTCATTCATCATGCTAGATTCAAAAAGAAATCTCAGGAGGATACCACTCCAGTAATTAAAAGACTTAGCCTGGATGTAGCTCATGTCTTAACTTAGCCAGAACTAATCACATATCTTCAGAGAACCACAAGGGAACTGGCAGGGACGATCTTACTTACTGTGTATCTGGAAGCAGGGTGAGATGCTTATGTAGGAAGAATACCAGAAATATTTGTTGAAGTTTTTAAGAATGCCACACATAGGCTGTTAACAAGCTATATCCAGGCAATAATGAATAATCACCTTGCAAATTCCTGCTACTAGAGTTGAAGATCTAAGATAAGAGATAGAAGAATGATATTAAGCAAGGATCGGAAACTCAAATATTTAAATAATAATTATTAAGGTTTTATTCTGAATGTTTGTCTTGGCTATTTCCACCCACATTATAGAATTATATTTATGTATTACATAAAACCAAACAATGAGTTTTTCTCATAAGAAAAATATGCTGAACCGAAGGATTTTGCTTGAAGTCTTCTACTTTTACCACTTTGATTGGAGAATCACTTTTGTGATTTTGCTTTTGTCCTTGAAATGCACAAGAGGTCTTCTGTCATATATCAGATCTTCAGGTATCCTCAATCCATTTCCTTTATCCCACTAAATCAAGCATGTGTTGTGAAGCGGGTAGCCGGAGATTTATTATAGTCACTTGGTTCAAAAGCTCCTGTCTTTCTGATTCTTAAACACCTTTTAGGACTTGAAGTAAAATTCATCATGCAGAGAGTACTTAGTGCTTATTAGTTACATAATTTAATTTCAGATTTAAAAACATGTGTATCATCTGTTAATTATAAAAGAAAATAATTTACTAGGTGGAAAATGCTCACATAACGGTTTATGATTTAAAATTTATGTGTTGAGTTGTTTATATCTCCAACAGTGCAAATTTTGTAATGTAAGTTGAGGATTATTTTCTAATATTAAAATGAAAGTATTTGAATTAGTTTTGTGATCATTTTAAATATGATTTTTTTTTGAATTTGCTAACAGTTAAAATCCCAAGGATTTAATAGCAGGTAAAGATAAAAATCCATTAATAAAATATACACAATATTTGTTTTACTTTTTTTCAATTATATGTATAATAGTATTTTTGAACAAGCCAAATATTTCTGAAAAATAGAATTTGTCCTTCCATACACATTAAAACTTACAATTGTTTTATTATAGCAACCTGATTTTTTTTGACATGATGAATGATAGTGCCATGGAGATAATTTGTTCATTAAGTCATTTGGATATAATAGTTGTTAGAGATAACATTGATCTGTGTATGTGTGTGTATGAGAGAGAGAGAAAGAGAGAGAGAGAGAGATATCCTCTTTTTCATCTAGTAACATTGATTTTTAGCTGGTTAATTTATCCATTCTTTTATTCATTAAACAAATATTTATCGAGTACCTACTATGAAACTGCCATATATGAAACATATATTAAAAAAACCCTATATATAGTGAGGGTTCATTTCAGTGCGGTGAGACAGCCAATAAATAATTAAACAATCCAAGCATAGAATATGCCAGATAGTGAGGGGGATAATGAAGGGAAATAAAACTGGAAAGAGAAATGGACCCTGTGATGACTGAGTCTATATGTTTGACTTGGTCAACTGTACTTAGGAAATTGTTCATTTATTTTTTTAGAATCATTATATTGTTTAAAGCAGATTGAGACAGAAGGGTAAGGGAGAAAAGAGAATTTTCAAGAAAGACCTTACACTTACCAACATAAATGCCTTATCCACATGGAACTTAACACTTTTTGTAGTGTATTAATCATATGGAACTGTTCAGAAAACACTGAAGCACTCCTCTTTTGGTGTCCTACCCAAACATCTGCAGGGGCCCTCCTCTAGAGAAATGATAAAATTGAATATTTAAAATCTTTTTCACTTCTATTTATTTTCTTTTCTCTCTTGGATTCATCCAGCAGACTAAAGTGTTTCCATGCTGAGCTCCAGTCACTCATTTTTTAAGTGTAACAAAGCAAAAGTGAAACCATTAAGGATTGTTTCGATATAGCAGAACAGGTTTAAAACAGATGAAATTCCGGACATCCAAAATAATAAAAAGGTGATAATTAGAGTTAGGTTGTGAATTAGAAGACTATTTGATACCATATTTATATTCTAGCACATATACTTACTACATTATATGTCAACAAATAAAAATAATGTTTATTTTACTAATGGGAACATTAGAAATAAAAATAAAATCAGTCCTTCTTATCAATTCTTTTAGATTAGTTACTTCCTTCGCATCCACCCATTCAATCACTGGGACTGTTCAGATTTGAAAGGCAGTATAGGGAATAGTCATTCAAAAAATGAAACGCACAAATACAAATGCAGAGAATAAAATATTTTTTATTTCCTCCCTTAAAATACACACACATGTACACACACACACACAGCGTGATAAATGATAGAAAAGGAATATCTTTACTAAAATGTTTCACAGAAGCATAACATCCATTGACTAAGTGATTATATTTGAAAAAATGTTACCGTGTTGAGCTGAAAATATTTTTTTCAACATGTCCAGTTAAACCCAAATGTAACAATTTCAGAATTCTTAACTAAAACAATGAAAATGATGACTATGTTCAGTGTGGAACACCTTAAGAAATGAATGAGTTGATTGTTTTGTTTACTAAATTTTATTTTAAGAATGAGTTTTCAATTGTCCTGAAGCTAAAGAATGTTATGAATGATAAGCATATATGTGAGAAACTGATCTTGATCTTTTGTATAAAATAATTTTTTTAGCTACTGATCCTAGTTCTCACATAGTCATCGTTGAGTAATTTATGTATACATATAGTAGTCTCATTTTGAAAATAGCTGATTCAAAGTATGAAATATTCTTAAATCAGCTGAATATCATCCCCAAATACTGGGACATTCAGTTCTAAGGAGACCCCATTGTGTGATACATTGCCAGAGACAGAATGTCTCTCTGTATGGATTCAATTATTCATAGAAAAGCAATTTTTCTTTTCATTGGAATACTGATATATTCCAGTCTCTCTCTAATATTATATTAGGCAAAGTTCCACAGGCTACTAGTCAGAAGTGGTCTTACAAATGGTTTTATAACCTTAGAGGAGGTTATCACTATACTCCACTTTTACTTACCATCATTAGACAAATTCCTGATGATTCTCATCCTAGGTGCAAAAAGCTTCCCAAGTAAGAAACATCTTCATTAGAAATCTGAAACTGCAAATCTAAAATATGCCCTTTGATTTTTAATGACAGCTCACAATTGCAACTCAAGTTTGTTTTGTCTGCCTGTGTCATTCTAATATTTCTGGCATGGCTCTTCTTTTGGCAGTTCTACACGTTTCTGATTATACTTCAATTTTAGCAACTCTTAGGAATGACACTCTATCTGATGCCACTCTGATGTAAAACTTGAAGATATCATTTAAACTTTATTTTAGGTCAAATGATTACATCAAAACTTTAAGCTGTGATGAAAATCTATCCAACTGTATTTTGGCTGGGGTGAATATTGACAAACTGACATGAAATTTAGTTTGTGTAGATAATATATTTCCGATAGCAAAATGTCATTCTTTATTTTATTTCCCTAAGCGTATATCTTATCTCTCCTGTATAAGGTTAATCAGGCAATGAGAAAGTGTCCTTAAAGTAAGGGAATGAGTGACACCTTAACACCATCTTTAATTCTACTGATGGATTGACAGACATTTCACCTTAGAAAGAAAGCAGCATTCCAGAAAGCAATAAATCAGTTGTAGTAAGTCCCAAAGACATTTATACATAATTCCTTAGAATTTTATTATTTTTAATTTTATGAATCCAGATGATACTAAAGTATAAATTTTTATGTAAAATTATATCACCATGCTAGTTTATGTAGTATTTGAGATAAGTTGTGGCAGATATGTCATTCTTCTGATATAATTAAGATCACATTTAAACATTTCTCTAATTTTACAATTATATTTTATATGTTTTGATGCCTTATTGAGTTTTTTTTTTTTGTCATATAACAGGATGATAAACCTAAATTTAGTTTGAAATGTAATGAAAACCCAAGAGAAGATAATTTCCTTTATACCATGATCCACTACGGATTTATTTCTGCTTTTATTGAACAATTTTAAATCATACAAAGAAGCCAGGTTTTGTAGGCTTCCTCATTGGATAAATTGTAAACTGAAAAATTTCCAAGCTTGCTTACCTATTTTAAGTGTCCTCTATGCTATTCTAAATTACACATTCTAGAGAAAACTCAGACTGTATGTTTAAACATATAAAAATATTCAACTCTGGCAAGTTTAGAAAACTTAAAATCGAACACATTTATTTATTCTATTCATCATTTGATGGGCTATTAATACAAGCTCTCTTCATTTTTAATGTGAAATTTTATAATTATAATTAGTACCTGTAAGTAAACTAGAAGGGGATGATCTTATTTTCATATATGACTTAATAATCTATAAATGAGAAAGAAACAAAAATATTAGTAAATTGCATGGTAGTGTGGAGCTCAGTTATAACAGTAGTGATTTTAATAAAATAGCTTAAGTCAGACATAACAAATCCTTCTAACATATTGAAAACACATATACATGCATTCAAATGGTAATATTCATAATCATTTGTAGTCTCTAAACAAAGGGATGACCAAGTAAGTAATTTTAAATATTTGTCTATTTAATTTGTTATTGCTGCTGTTTTCTAAAGTTCTTTTACATGTATTTTTTAAAATTATTATTTACATGGCATAAGTTAAGAACTGAAACTTAAAGAAGTTAAATAATTTTTCTTAGGACTTAGGACATAACAAGTATATGGTTGAACTAGAAACTAAAGCCATATGTTTTGGCTTTCAATCAATTTTCCAGTACGTCATATATACTGATATTGATAAAAAAGTACTTCTGTGGACATAATTGTTTCTTGATTTTAAAAATACATTGTAACACAATCCAGACATAACACAGTAAGCACTATACTTTCCATTACTTATTTAATCATATTACACAATTTAAATTTCTTTCTCTTAAAAGTATACCAGAAAATGTAATTTAAAAGATTGTGGGTTAGGAAATGAAACATCTATTTTCAGTCTTCTAACCTATATTCTGAATGGCCTTAAGCAAGTTACTTTTCCTCTTTCATTTTTCTATGTATTATGTAAAATAACAGGGTCAAACTAGAATTAGAGTTTCTCAATCCAAGCTATGTATTGAAATCTGCAGAGGAGGGCAGTTTAAAGCTACCTCAATTTCCACATATATAAAAAAGAGGGTGGACCAGATGATCTCTGAGGTCTTATTAGATTCTCTGTGTGGGTGTGTGTTATTATGTGTCTGTGTATGTATTCCTGTCTATGAAATAGACTTTGAGAGTAAGTTACAGAATATATTACAAAAAAGTAATTTAAAAATTAGATGGTGGTTTGTGGGAGCCAGGTTCCTGAGTGCTGGAGTGGAAGGTTTTAAATAAGCAAGGAGAGAAGACTAGATCTATGTATGAACTCAGGTTTAGCTTCATACATATAGAAATACTATAAACACACACACATTTACAGACACAGGTACACACACATCAATTGTACACACACTTATTTTCTTGCCCAATCAGCTAAGAGGGCCTAGAAGCCATACGACTCTAGTAGCAATGAGCATACCTGGTGTCCAAATTTTGTTTTCTAATAGCACTCACCAATAAAAGCAACTAAGATTTCTTGGAGAAAATTCTGGTTTTAGAGCTCAGGTAGGAAATATACAAGATGAGACTAGTACATTTAATTTTATCAGAAAGGAAGTTCTTAAATAAAACCCAATCATGAGGCATGTCAAAAGAACTCAGGAACTACATGAAAGAGTTCCTGATAGCCAAAGATGGAACAATTTGATCAACATAATAAAGTAGTACTGGATTATGACCCAAAATATAAAATAAATATCCTTGAGCCCATACTGATATAAATAAGTGATTGGATAAATAAATAAATGGTAGAGATTTGACTTTGGGTGGTAAACACACAACTCAATATGTAGATGATGTATTTGAATTGTATGTTTAAAACCTATATAGTTTTATTAACCAATTTCACCCCAATAAATTTAATTTAAAAAATAAATGAGGTAGAAGAGACAAACCTTTTATGTAGAAGTAATATATATAGTACAAGTAATATATATAGATACGCCATCTTTACAAAGGGGAACATAACTCCTCACTCCATAAGTGTGGGATGCACATAGTGACTTCCTTCCAAGAAGAACTATATGGCAATGACAGGAGTAAGGGCAATACGTTTACATTGGATAAATCTGAAAAAAACTACCTCAGCCAAGGCATTAAGGTCAACATCAATAATAACATCATGTAAATAGTACATACCCTCGATGTATGATAAAAATGGAACTCTACCTCCATGGTCTTCTTCCCCAAAACCAATAATCCCATTAAACCATGGGGAGAAAAAAAGCATTTTAAAAACTCTAGTTGAGTAACAATGTACAAAATTCCTGACCAGTATTCCTCAAAACTCTGAATGAAATAAAAAACAAAGTTTGAACAGCTCTCACATCTAAAAGGAGCCTATGGAGACAGGATAAGTAAATATATTATGGTATTCTTGAAGGCATGCTGAAACAGTAAGAGAAAAAGGACATTAGATATCAACTAAGAATATCCAAAGTATGAACTTTAGTTTAAAATGATGTATGAATATAGGTTCAATGATTGTGACAAATACACCATAATAAGATGTTAATAATAAGAGAAACTAGGTGTGGTATATATGAAGACTCATTATAATCTATCCTCAATTTTTCAGTGAATCTGAAAATATAAAATTAAAATTTTATTAAATAATTTATTATTGTAAATATGACTACTAAATCAAGATTTATAATGTATTCAGCATTTTGCAAGATATTAACAAAGTTTTTTCTAGATGTTTTATTTTATAATTTTTCACTAGGACTGTAGTTTTTGGTACTTAAAATTTCTCCTGGACTTCAAATATAGGACTTCGTATTATTTCAAATGTTGGTTTGATGATACAGATAGGAGTGACTGAGAATTAGAGTTCAGTGTTCAAGAGACTTTTGTAGGCATATTGATAATATGTTACTCTCAGGAAAATAAGAAAAATTGGAGAAATTTCCAGGGTACCAAAACTGTCTGTCATTCTAGGATTGCAGAGACATTGGGAAAGTTTTGTTTGATATGAGATATATATATGGATTTTAAAGACTTTTTGTATGGATATCACAGATTTCTATTTTTAACTTCACTCATGGTGATCTTCCCTATCATTCTATTTGAGTTTTATTTTATTAGCCACTTTTTTTTTTATTTTTTGCCTCTAGGAATGACATTGTTGCAAATTAGCAATTGCAAAGATTAGAGTGTAAAATTGAGAATAACAATTTAGGATTAAGCAAAAATATTGCATTCTGAGGATGAGTTATCTTTTTGTGGGGAAAAAGAAACCCTCATATACTACTGATGGGAATATAAATTGGTACAAGCACTACGAAAAACGGTATGGAGGTTTCTCAAAAAATTAAGAATAGAATTACATATGACCCAGTAATCCCTCTTCTGGATATTTACCAAAAAATATTGGAAACATTTATTGTAAAAATATGTGCACCCCAATGTTCATCGCAGCATTACTTGTTGTGGCCAAGACATGGAAATTACCGAAATGTCCTTCGATAGATAATTGGATAAAGAAGAGGTGGTACATATATACAATAGAATATTATTTAGCCATAAGAAAAGATGAAATACTGCCATTTGCAACAACACGAATGGATCTCGAGATTATCATGCTAAGTGAAATAAATCAGAAAAAGTTGAGAACCATATGATTTCACTCATATGTGGGATATCAAACTAAAAGCAACAAATACGACAAATAATAGAATTTTCATAGATACAGACAACAGTTTAGTGGCTACCAGAGAGAAAGGAGGGATGAGAGATAAGGGTAAAGGAGGTCAAATATATGGTGACGGAATGAGATTTGACTTTGGGTGGTGAACATACAATGCAATATACATATGACATATTGTTGAATTGTGCACTTGAAACCTGTATAATTTTATTAACCAATGCCATCCCAGTAAATTTAATTAAACAAATATTTTTAAAAAGAAATGAAAAAAATAGTAAGTTTACTGGCTTATCTAAGTAGTAGGAGCACAGCTGGTTTGCTAGAATATTTTCTACTCTATTTTTTCTTTTCAATTGACAGCTCTTCACTTCACCTTCTCTTTTCTCAAAGAACATGCTGACAGTATCTCCTTATCTCGCACACTTTGTTTAAAATCTCAAGGAAACAGAAATGTCAGCTTTGACTCTGGGTCATCATTGAGAGTTTATTCCTTCTTTATAACATTCTTCACTATATTATTTGGATGTACTTATGCAAGTATACTGACACAATAAGAAAGGAATGTAATCATTATTTTTAGTTTCCTTGTTTCATAATCCAGTTAAGTAACCTCCCAGAAAAAAATTAATTCTGATCTCCCTCAAAAGAAAACCCTCAAAACACTGTAGCTTATAAATTTCCAGTGTCTAAGTTCTAAATGACGAGGAAGACATTAAAGTTTATTATATCCACACAAAGTACTTGTCATTGCTCTACTCAATATAATGGTTAACTTTAGACTGAGAACAGGTTGATATTACTATAAAAATCAAGTGTACACTAATTTATGGTAGATAAAATTTCCTCTCATTTAAAAAATTTTAGCAAAAGTGTGATTTATGAGAGTATGGACTTTTGATAACCAATGTTAAGTTCCTCATTAATATCTTGTCAGTTTCAAATAGAGTCTCCATGATTGTACATGTTGAATAGCATTCAGGATTTAAACCATTTCTTCTTGTTAACCTAACAGAATCCCAAACCTCTTTAATTTTGTTTGAAAATTCTATGAGACACCTTCTAGGTAGACAGAGGGTCAGTCTTACCTGGGATCCCAATGGTGCATAGAACAAATAAAGCCATTGGTTAGCTCTGAGATAGGAAAGTCTAAGGAAAAGTCACAAAGAGGTGACAATTGGAAATGGGTCAGAGAGAGAGAGAGAG
>NW_011888784.1:20071787-20090807 GCF_000151845.1 Pteropus vampyrus | reverse complement strand
AAATATTTTTAAAAAGAAATGAAAAAAATAGTAAGTTTACTGGCTTATCTAAGTAGTAGGAGCACAGCTGGTTTGCTAGAATATTTTCTACTCTATTTTTTCTTTTCAATTGACAGCTCTTCACTTCACCTTCTCTTTTCTCAAAGAACATGCTGACAGTATCTCCTTATCTCGCACACTTTGTTTAAAATCTCAAGGAAACAGAAATGTCAGCTTTGACTCTGGGTCATCATTGAGAGTTTATTCCTTCTTTATAACATTCTTCACTATATTATTTGGATGTACTTATGCAAGTATACTGACACAATAAGAAAGGAATGTAATCATTATTTTTAGTTTCCTTGTTTCATAATCCAGTTAAGTAACCTCCCAGAAAAAAATTAATTCTGATCTCCCTCAAAAGAAAACCCTCAAAACACTGTAGCTTATAAATTTCCAGTGTCTAAGTTCTAAATGACGAGGAAGACATTAAAGTTTATTATATCCACACAAAGTACTTGTCATTGCTCTACTCAATATAATGGTTAACTTTAGACTGAGAACAGGTTGATATTACTATAAAAATCAAGTGTACACTAATTTATGGTAGATAAAATTTCCTCTCATTTAAAAAATTTTAGCAAAAGTGTGATTTATGAGAGTATGGACTTATGATAACCAATGTTAAGTTCCTCATTAATATCTTGTCAGTTTCAAATAGAGTCTCCATGATTGTACATGTTGAATAGCATTCAGGATTTAAACCATTTCTTCTTGTTAACCTAACAGAATCCCAAACCTCTTTAATTTTGTTTGAAAATTCTATGAGACACCTTCTAGGTAGACAGAGGGTCAGTCTTACCTGGGATCCCAATGGTGCATAGAACAAATAAAGCCATTGGTTAGCTCTGAGATAGGAAAGTCTAAGGAAAAGTCACAAAGAGGTGACAATTGGAAATGGGTCAGAGAGAGAGAGAGAGAGTAATATTGATGAAAATTAAGTCCAGAAATAAAGATCAGTCATTAGAAAAGGATCATTTTCTAGGAGTTATTAGAGATTTGGGTGGAATGATAGAGAGTCCAGTAGACCAACATGACTAGAAAGAGGTTAAACATATGAGGAAGGAGCCATGATTTCTAGGAATTCTAGTTGGCAGGAGATACTGATATTGATATGTGAGTAGCAGTATCTATCAAAAGAATCGGGAGAAAATGCTCCTACCCAAGCTACAGAAGGTAGGAAGAAAGAGGTGTCAGTAAAACTCTGTGTTGCCTAGGGCACACATTTTTTCTGACATTGAAAAGGAAGCATAGTCTCTGACACATATAAGCAAACAGATTGTTCTTTCTGCAGTAAAGTACTGGAGCCAAATGCATTTTAAATAATAGCCAAATGTGAAGTAAGATAGAAGACATATTTAGTTGCGGTTAGAAAGGAATTTAATGATCTAAGCATAGACATTAGAAACTAAGCCAAAACATGGAATTCTTATTAAAGAAAATATCAAGTTGTGTTCTCTGAAGTTACAGATTCCAACAATTGACTCTTCAGTAAATGTGACAAAGTTATTAAAGCTAATGTGAAATTATTCCTGACTGTTACATAAAACCCAGGAAACCTTACAGAATTACATAGGAAAAAATTTTTTTCTGTTGAAAATTGGGCTCACAAATTGCTAATGCCTTTCCTAGATATTGTCCCATAGTCAAAATATATTCAAACAGAAATGTAGGAGGCTTTGCTCATAAATACATGCAACTGCCACATACCATAAAGAATCCTTTAACTATTATGGAATGATGTAGGTTGAAATCTAATTATCCAACTGTCTTAGGTATCCTAGTTGTCAGCTAGGGTATGTTATTAATGTAACATAACATACGTCTGGAATTTTTAAACTTTTCTAATAGTGACATTTTTATTCAAATAAAGCATTTTATGTATCTTTGATGTATAAAATAGATAAAAGCAGACTGGTTTGATTGAAGCTGGTGAGGGTAAGGGATATCCAGCACAATTTTGACCACTTTGCTTTTCATCAGCCTCCACAGTGGCACCAGGTAATGGAAGTTCTAGGTTTCTCTGGAATGTAATATAAAACCACTGCTGTAAATCACATAACTTTCAACCACGAAAATACTCCACTCTTGGATCTCATTAGTTATTTTCTTGCATTTGGAAGCCATTGAGAAATTATTTAGCTTCTGCCATTTTAGTGTGCAAATAATGACACATGGTAAAAAAAAAAATCAAATATTAAAAAAGTAGTTATGAAAAATGAAAGTTTCCTATTACTATTTTCCCATTGTATTTTCACAATATAGTATTGTTAATGGTTTCTTATGAATCCTTCCAAAACCATTTCATACACTTGCATATGCACACACATGCTTCTTTTTTACACAGATGAGGAAATAAAAAACATACTGACTTGTACTTGATTTATGCACCTATGAATAAATATTAAAGTTCTCTCCATATCTGAGTATATACTTGGATCTTATTAAACACTGCATAGAATTTCAATGTTTGGATAAGCTATTATTTATTTTACTATCATTATTAATAGACTATATTTTTAGATTAAAATATTTTATTACAGTTATTTAATAAAAATTTTTATAGAAATCTTTACAAATGTGTGCAAACATTTATGTAGGATGGAGTCTTAGAGGTGGAAATGCAGGAGAGTTATTGCAGAATTACTATGTGCCACGGGAGAACTCACATCAACAATGATATGACAGGGACTGTACCTCTACTTCCTACATCACCTGATATGTCATCAAATCTATTTTATCTTTGCCAGAGATTTGAAAACTCTGTCATTTTTATTTTAATTTGTATTCCATAATATCTAGTAGATTGAGACTGTTTTCATATATTTCAAAGGTATTTTATATTTTGATAAACTGTTCATATGTTTCCAATTTTCTAATTTATAAGAACCCTTCTAATATTAAGTAAAGAATCCCTTTTTATATGGTTTGAGGAAGTGTCCCAAATTTTCTGTTTAAAATTTTATTTATGAATTTACACTTAATATTATTTTCTTTTATAGCTTATGGATTTTCATGTAAAAACTAATGCGAGTAGTTATTTATGTTAGAAATTCTTTTTTTATATTATCTAGTGGCCTAGATAAAATTAAAATAGAATTTCCATTTGTTTCTAGAAAAATGATGCATACCTTGAGTAGCTATTTCTATTTTATAATAAGAAATATACTATATACTATTTTATTTATTTATTTTTGATTCATGATTTCTGGAAATTTCAGAGTCAAGTTTGAAAATTTGTATTTGCTGTCATTTTTGTATATTTTATCCTTCCTTTACAATCTACTTTTTACTTTAGATCCACGTTTTATTGGACAATTCAAAACTAATGCTATTTTTATATGTGTGTAGATATGTGTGTATAGATTTAGATGTGTGTGTGTGTGTGTGTGTGTGTGTGTGTGTGTGTGTGTGTGTGTAGAGAGAGAGTAAGAGAAACAGACAGAGAATCTGTTCCAAGCAGCCATGAAGTTATTAACCTAGATAGAAGTTTCAAAATTTTGTCTTTTTGGTTATCTATTTCTACATAATAAACTTCTACAGGATCGAATGGCTTAAAACAATATATTTTTATCTTTCATGAGTTTTGGGATCGATGGGCTAGACTTGGTGGTTTGGAGTCCTCATATAGTGCAGTTAGATGGCAGTTGAGGTTAGAGTCATTGAAAAGCTTTGTTTACCTTCTTTCACTCACTGAGAAGGCTGGACTGAGTGGGGGTATTGGTCATCTCTCTGTCCATGTGATCTCTTCATTTGGCTAACTTGACCTCCTTCAAAGCCTGACAATCTTGGAAAAGTTTGATTTCTTATGTGGTGGCTCAGAATCTCAGGAGATTCAAGGAGAGGAAACATATCTTGACTCTTAATGGAAGGATCATCAAAGGATTTGTGACCATCTGTAATCTCAAATGCTGTGTAATAAGAGTATATTACTTTGGATAAAATTAGTTATGAATATTTGTATATATGTATCATGTGAGACATGTTATACATATACATACACACACACACACACACACACACACACACACACACACACACACACACATATATATACACACACACATTTATGTACACACACACTTGCATTCTGTACTATACTGTGTACTGTTTATAATTCTGTACGTTTACTACTCACTATATTAAAGGTGTTTTACTCCTCTTTATTTCTTTCTCCCAATTTTATCAGGTGACTATTACAATTCCCTTTTTCACATATGTGGAAATAGACACAGAGTAATTTGTTTTAGCTTAGATTGCTGGGCATTAGTTTTATAACTGAAATTTTAATGTAGTGACATAAGAACTTTTTATCTGGGGAATCGCTAGGATGATGTGATCATCTAGAGGAGGGGGCTCAACAAGGAATGTACCTAAATGCTCATAGATTCCCAGAGTCATGGAAGTTTTGATAATGGCAGAAATTTAGGGACTATCTTTCTTAAAATTATGTTTTCATAATGAAGAAATGGATTTTCTGGAAAATTAGAAATATATGCTACAGAGTATAGTGGTTGTAGTCTAACAGAACTATAATGTTATAAGATATAGTAGTGGTAGTCTGACTTGCAATCCTGACTCTGTCCTTACTGATAGAACCTATTGGACACTGTCACCTTCAGTTTCTCCATATGTGTCATAGTTATCTATTTATTGCAGCATAACAAACTGCCCCAAATCTTAGAAGCTTCAAACAACAGAGAATTATCTACAGACTTTGAGGTTTATCTGGGAAGTTTTTTTTGCCATTTTCACTTAAGTTCATTCAGGAACAGTTTGCCTGAGCCTGAGCTCAGATGGGATAGATGAATTGTCTGGAATCTTTCAGCTAGTGAGTGATCTTTCATTGGAAGCTTCCTCACTGCATGAAACCTCAGGACAGTGTCCCGCAAAAGTACAAAGGCAGAAGCTGCAGTCCTGTTAAGGTCCAGGCCCTGAAACTGATACCATGTTACTTCTGCCACCTTCTATTGATAGAAGCAATGCACAAGGCTGGACCATATTCAAGGTGTGGTGAAATAGGTTTCACTTCTTCAAAGCAGGAGCTGCAAGTAATCTATAGTCATATTTCATCTACTGTAATCTCTAAAATGGAAAACAAATTTTAAAATATCTTATAATAAAAATCATATGTATGAAATGTTTAATGCAGGACCTAGATTTTCATTGTTTTCAACAAATAACTTTGCTGTTCTTAACATTATAATTGTTCTTTTTTGAAAACTTCTCAACAGCCAATTTTTTGGATAAATTCAGAGTTTATAATCAGGTTATATGATACGGTTTGTATTCTTTCTTCTCCACACAGTGGCTCTGGTTGGTGTGTATTTCAAATTCTGCTTCAACATTTAAAGTAATTTAATTTTGGACTACTGCCTCCTCTATTCCCACTACTAGTTTCCCTCATCTCCTTTACTCCTCTTTATTTTTCTTTATAGTGTAAATCACCACCTAACATAAGTATGTATTTCATTTGTTTTCCCTCCTTTCTTGAATGTAAACTTCACGAGAGAATTAACTCGTATGCTTTCTTTCCTTCGTAATCACAGGGACTAGGAACTAACATGTGTAATAGGTGTTCAGTATGTGTTTGGTGAATGGCTGCACCAATGAATGATTCTACTTGTTGCAAAACCAGTACACATGAACAAAGAGTAGCACAAACAACTGAGCATAAACCACATTGATTTCCTTGCATAGATAAATTAGCAAAATTTGTTTAACCTCAGTACCTTTTTGAATATTTGGTTTTCTTTTGCTGAAATTTATATTTTAAAGAGAGCTATTCCTCACCACCTAGAAAAAAAAAAAAAAGACTATCTCTATTGGACAACTCATCATTTCTCTCTGTGTATTTTAAACATCCCAAATAAGTCAAAATGCATCATAACTTCAGAGAACTTTTAAAAAAATAGCATTTTTTTTGGCTTTGTTCAATGTCAAAGAACAATGTATAGTGTTCAAGAACCCCACCATCCCTAACAAACCTGAAATTCCCCTGTAATGCTGTAGAATAATGACTATTTCTCTTTACATACTTGGTTGAAGAGTTAACTTTAGAATAAATTGTTGAAAATTATCTATGAATTACAATATGTCATTATAAAGCACTATGTCCTGTATTGCAGTTAATATGAAAAAGGATGAATTGCTTTGCTCGAAACCCAAAGTGTAAACCTGTGGGGCTTTACAATGACATGATAAGGTTATTGGTCAGTAAGAGTATTGCTAAAAGTTCATTATCAGTAGAAAATACTATTGTCACTAAAATCTCTCTTTACATGGGATGAATGAAATGACTTTTAATACAGAATATAAGATTTCAAGACAAATGTTATATAAGCACCTTTCCTTCTAATCTCTCTAAAGAAGTTAGCTGATACAAGTAAAGATAAGTTATTTCATAAACACAAACATTAAACTTTTTTTTTAATTAAAGAACAGAATGTAAATACATGGGTTTTTCTTCTTCCTCATGTACTTTTTTTTCCTAAAGAGTTTGGTGAGTCCTTGGTAAAGAAATCTTTAAAGATTGCTTTCCTCCATAATATTATCACAAAACAGTCTTTTCTTTTTTCTATTTATAAATTTATTATTTATCATACTTGATTTGAAAATAGAGCTATCAGGAAAGTAGAATAGATATGATTATCTGCATTTCCCAGATAGAATTAATGAGGTTTAGAAAATTTCTGTCACATGCACAAGTCACACAGCTGGTATGTAACTGAGCTAAGATTGGAATCTGCTTGTTCCGATTTCTAAGCCATGGGTTCTCCTACCATAACAGTAATCTCTCCACACTTGACATTCATAACCTGTGACTTTATAAAATCTTTACAAGCACCTTATAAAGTAAGAGTTATTAGTTCCATTTTTCAGATGGCAAGATTGAGGTTAAAAAGTGAAAATAGTTTGTTCTACAGTTATAGAGCTAACAAGTGGCAGAGTGGGCAGCTGAGCACAAGTTTGTCTGCATTTATGATAAATGATCTTTCCTTCATGCTATTTAACCTTTCTCTGTATGTTATATGGACACTCATTTCTAATAGTGTTTTTAGTAACTTACTAAAACTATTATTGCCCTAAAATTAAAGGATTGAGCATATATGTGGTTTTGCACTGTCTGTAAATAATTTTCAATCTCCCATCTCTCTTTCTCCATTAAAAAAAAAAAATAGCTGCCATGCCAACTGCTTTAAAATGGAAAATATAAAAGTGTTATGGTGTTAGTTGCTTCTTCCCAAGTTTAAGGTGCTCACATTTTTATTCTGATTGACATTATCTCATTGATTTTTCAAATCCTATAAAGTTAAAAGCCTAGGACAATGTGAGAATTCACCACTGGGAATGATGACTTTAAAATGATTTGTGACTGTTCTTCAAATAGAACAGAGAAGATTAGGAATTATTTCCTGTAAGGATGATGCTGATTTTCATCTTTTTAAAAATCTTACCAGAATAGAAGCTATATTCATTCTTCACAAGCCAAAATACCTTCATCATATATATGTAGGTGTTAAGATTTTAATCATTTTTCTGAGAACTAATTTCTGCAAGAATTAGAAATAGACTGCATTTGTGAATAAGTGGACATCTCAGTTCCAGTTACTCAGTTCAAACTGTTAAAGACAGAATGAAATAGAGCACCCCTAGTTATATTCTATATGTTTGTAGATTGAATTAGCATAGAGATTGAAATAACTGTTTCTCTCTAAGGTGTAGAATCTAGTTCTTTGGCAAGAAGATGGAAATATTTTCTTTTCCATCTATTCTCCTTGTTCTATTAAGTGGTTAAATATAATGCGTTCATTTACATGGAGATTGATAATCTAATTCCGATAGCAACATATTTATTCTCCAACATTAAATCGGATAAAATTTGTTAAGGGCTTTAAGTAAAAATCCATCTGCAAGTTTTTAAAAGCTTAATAGTATTAACATAAAAGAGAATAACTAGGACACACCACAATTCAAGAAATCACTTTTTAATTTTAATCATTACATAGTTATCAAATATGAATCATTAAATATTTAAATCAAAAATACTTATTTTTTTTTAAAAGAAGTCATTTGGGTTTAAGAAAATGCAATGGTATAAAAAGCAAATGCATATAAGCTTTTAAGATTATAACATATAACCCTTCTCAAATGTCTATATTTTCAAACATCACATTGATTTGATATTTGCTTTATTTAAATGTGTAGAATTTTTTTCTATAATGTAATTCTTTCACTCACTTGAGCTTTATCATAATAGCACAAGTTACAAATTTCCTATGTAAAGGCAATTTTTACACAAGATTTAAGATAGTTATTAAGTCTGTGAACATGCATCCTTTACAAATGTCTTTGATCCACAGTTGGTGTACCGAATTGCCATATTAAATAGGGACCCCCAAATATAACCTATTCTAAGTCTTAATTCCATTTCTCTTTTAACATAATATCACAAATTATTTCTACTCTTAAAGGTTGGAATAATATTTTCATAGGCAGCTTACTCAATAAGATAAACCTAAAGAAAATAAGAAAGGACCAAGGAAGAAAAGGAGAAAGATATTATTATTATTATTATTATTATTATTATTATTATTATTATTATTAATTTTACTTATAAAATAGATGATTCAAGTCAACTTTATTAATGATGATTTATTTCTTCATCAGAATATGAGTGTTTAAGATTTCATTTATTCTTATTACCTATAAATTATGAGTACTTTTATTTGAGTCATAGCTTCAAATATTTCATAGCATTCCTTTGAAATTAAAATTTAAAACATAAATTTATTTAAGTCAATAAAGTGAAATATAAATATTAATTTACCAAATTATACACTGGTAGTGTGGAATTTTATGAGTCCATTTTTTTTTTATTTTTGGGATCTCATTTTCTTCAAAATGAGGAATTTCAGATCTCCTCAAAATCTTCTCACAACTCCTAATGGGAATTAAGGAAGAATTCTCATATTTTCTAGTTGATAAATAGAGCAATATTGTCTAAGACTAACCTGGAATTTCTTTCCAGATGTATTTACTTATAAGGAATATAAATAAGGCAATGAATTATTGTTTGATTCTTTATAAGAGAAGCATTTTGTCTATATAAGTTATTGAGAATATGAAGGATTCTGTACTCTTGATGCTTTTTGTATAATACCAAATAGCTGTTTTCTAAGTGTTACATTTGCTATCATTTTATGTGGTTAAAACATAATGATACATATTGTTGTATGTGTTTTTGTATGGTAATTCAAGCATATTAACTGCACAGTTCCCTATCAACATAAATATCTGGTTTCTCCAGCTATAAAATAAAAAAAAAAAATTTCTAGAGTTTCATAGGCAGTGGCACAGGCTATAGTTCTCTTTAGCACAATTAGGTATATTTTCAAAGGATAAGAAAATATTTCAGAGCTGTAGGAGAGGAGGTTCAAAACTAATATCATGTGTCTATAAGCATCATTGAGCATCACAGATTTAAACAGCTACTTCAGAGCCCAACATTGACAACATCGAAAAGCTGAATAAGAGCCTACCTTCTCTGAAACAAACTCTAAGTCACTGTGCCATGGCAACTGTCATTCCATAATCACTATTATCAGCAGTGCCAACACGAAGCTCCTCCAAAAAGATTTATGGCTCCAAGAACTGAGTTTGGGTGGGTTAATTAGTGTTCTTTGAATATTCAGAAATTTCTCAGCTCACTCAGATTTAGTATATTTGAGTTCTATAGGAAGAAATGTATCGTGGGTCTACATGGGCTAAAATCAAGGTGTCAGCTAGGCTATATATCTTTTTGGAGACTCTAGCTGAGGATCCGTTTACTTGCATTTTCCTGCTCTAGAGATTGCCTGCATTTCTTAACCTGGGGTTTCTTTCTCTGTCAATGCCAGCACGGGTGGGTTGAATCCTTCTTGTGTTGCATCACTCTGAACTGTTTTCTGTCTTCCTATTCCACTTTTGAAAACCCCTATGATTATGTCGGGCCCACTAGGATGATCCAGGATAATTTCTCTATTTTAAGCAGCAGATTAGCAGCCCCTAAATTCTCTTTTCCCATATAACATTCTTGCAGGTTTCATGGATTAGGATGCAGGCATTTTGGGGGCCTCTTATGCCACCTACCTCCTTTATTATTAATCACCTGGGTTGTAGATCAGATCTTAAACTCTGCAAACTGTGGCCTAAAACCAATTTTCTCATCTTTTTAATGCTATTTTTATCTATTATTGGCCAATGAATATTCTTTGGATGACTCTAACACCAATCACTCTCTGTAATTCTTCCTCTCTCCATACCATGCATGTCATTTCATGAGAAGTTTATAAATTGAAGGTAATAGACCTACATTTATTTTTCTCTTGTGAGTACAAGATGTGATCATAGTCATTTTTCTCTAAATATTTGCAGCCTGACTGCTTTTGTCTCACTTTTTTTTATCTTTTCCTTTTGACAGTAAGTTATTGGCTTTCATTGATTCCTTAGCGTATGTTTACAGTGCTTTATTCTTAGATAACTATTGCTTTATTTTCCTTTGTTATCTAACACTTTTAACAATGGTCCCTAACCTTTTTTGCACCAGGGTCTGGTGCTCCTATGAGAATCTAATGCCTGATGATCTGAGGTGGAGCTGAGGCAGTGATGCTAGTGCTGGGAAGCACCTGCAAATACAGATGAAACTTTGCTCACTAGCCCTCAGCTCACCTCCTGTTATGTAGCCGCATTTCTAACAGGCCGTGGATCATACAGGTCTGCACCCCAAGGGTTGGCAATCCCTGCCTTTAGCACTTCTAGAATGATTGCCTTCTCTGATAGAAACAATATGAGAAATCTGCTTATAAGCCAAAGGAGACAACATTAGGGCTGTGTTTTCTACTGTTGTTTTACATTTGTTACTCTTGGTTCTAGACCTTTAGATTGTTAGTATTTTGATAAGGGGACATCAGGAGAATAAACACATTGAAGAGAGCATCCGTGAATACTCAAGGACTTACTTAGACAGCCAGGATAGTAAGGGAAGTGATTCTTTACAGCTGCCATCTATAGAGAAAAGGTAGGTTCTTGATGTAAAGAAACCATAAAAATATCCTAGCAACAAACAAAGATTTGTTTTCCTGATAAAAATATTAATAGACACTGTCTCTACCTTCATATAAATGAATACATATGCCTGGCATTCTGATGTTCATTAAAGGTTTGTTTTAAAAAATAGTTCCATGAGACTCTCTTTCTAAAATGTCAGAACAACTGGTTAGTAAACGAAACAATAACTTAAAATTTTCATGAGTATCATATAGATTTTCATGGGTGTCATACAGGAAAAATAAGCAATTGAATATATATATTTTTTTCTCTTTAAGTACTTAGAGCAGTTTCAGCAGGTGGGGGTGAACGGGAAAGGAGGAGAGGAAAATAGAGACAGAAAGAGATGAGAAGAGGGGGCAGACTTATGTTTCTCTTGTACTTATGCTCTCAGCTGTTCTAAGCAGTGAATAGTTCACTAGGGACACAAATATAGCCTCCATAGTTCAGTTCTCATGCTACCAGGCAAAGATCAAAAATGATACTGAAGTTTTGAATGAAATGATTCACCTGTTATTAGAATAAATATCCTGAAAATTTTAAGAAAGCTAGAAAAATGTAGGTGTGAGAAAGCAATTTTGTTATGATATTCGGTATATTATATTTAATGTATACTTCAGCCCAAAATCAAAACTAACTAACATGAAGAAGAAACTGAATATAAGAAACAGGTTTTAGTTTTCAATAAGGGGTATCAATAAGGCCAAGAGTTAGTATAAGAGATCAAAAACAAACCATCTAAGAAGGATGACGTTAGTAAAAAATGTTATCCATAACACAGTAGTCTCATAATTAACAGCATGTATTTATCTAGAAAGGAATCTAATGGCACATCTTAAATCATACCAGGGTCACAGCCCGGAAGGGTAAATCACAGGGTTCACAACAAGTACTATGTTAGGCTTTTCTCTTCATAAGAAATCATGACTGAACATAAAGACAGACATGTAAATAGATGATGGCTGGACAGATAAACAGATAAATACAGATATTTTTATATATATATATATATAAAAGTTCAAAAGACAGGTGCTGGTTAGTTGGTATCATGCCTCATTAGACCAAGTTTATGGATTGCAAATTTTTCAATGATGCATTCATTTATTCATTAAAACGTCCAAACTGTTAAATTGATGAACACATTTATTTCTTCTGGAGACAAATGATTACAGATTTTCTTTGGTTTATTTTCTAAAATATTTGTAATTTTTTGTATTTTGACATTTTGGGTATTCTGATTTGTTTTTTAATTATGATAATTAAAAAACAAATCAGACCAGTTTCATTTCCAGATCACAAATTGATGAATAATTAATTTTAATAAGATAGAATTAGAAAGATAGCCCTCCTCTAATAATAAGAGAGGCAATACAAAATATTCTTATGGCATGTAACAAGATAAAATGATTGTAGAATAATTAATACTTTCCTCCCTTTGTTGTAACACATTTTGCCTCGGGAATATAACATCCCAAGACTGGAGTATTATATTCTCTCGATGACAATACTTCCAATCTATTTTTTAAAATTAAGGGGAAATTACTATAAGGTTAACGGACAAGTGCTTTAAAGCTCTGACAGAATTGCCCATATATGAACCAAATGTTCTTACCAGTGGTGCTTCCTCACCATTTAAATGTAAACACCTAAATGCTTTCCTTACCATTGAGAAAATGTGTTCTTTAAAATATGGCTAAACACTTAGCTTTGTTTTAAAAATAGGCAAATTGTTTTAGGCCAAGAAACAAATATTTAACTCGGTTGCTTAAAAGATTCCACTATGTATCAAATGAAGAATTAATACTGCATTTTGTCTTGTGTAATCTGAAGCCTGTATTTTTGATTAAAAAAAAAACAACACACATATCAAATATTTAACTCATTTAGACAAGATTTATATTTTTTTCAGTTTTCTTTCAAATTTTATTTGAAGAATTCATTAATGGATGAGTTTCCTTCCTGAGAACAAGAGTAAAATCTTTAAATCTTGACCTGATTTTAAATCTTGAACCTGTAGAAAAGTTTATTTGAAAAAAATAAATAAAATCAAAATATTAATTACTAAAAGGTCATGCAGAAATGTTACGTCCCTTCTTCTCTGAGTAATCAAAGCTAAAATTGAGAGAATTTCTGGCAAACAAAAGTAGAACATGATTCAGATACTATAAGTCAAAAGCCAGATGAAACACTTCTGTCCCTTGCAGAAAGAAAGCATCGAGTTAAAAACCAAGGACAAAGAGATAAGCTGAAATAGAAGTCAAAATAATCATCTTCCATAAATAGTGGCTCTTGTGATGAAACCCGAAAAGCCAAGGGCAAGAATTCTTTTGAGTTTCATTTTTTTCATAGTATCATGGTTTAAAGTAATGCAAGTTCTCTGGGATAATAGGCCTGTAACTTGTCTAAATCAATTAAAAATTGGATTCACCTATAAAAATTAGAGAAGTAAGATCGTTTTCTGCATTGTAATTTGTTACCTGTAGATTTCTACATGATATCAGATTTAATTTAAAGATAAACATCCACACAAAGGGCAGAAAAGATGATAATTTTAAGTACTAGAAAATAATTTTTTAATATATACTTTTATTATTAGTCATTTTTAATAGCCATTCAAGAAATATAAGTGATTGCAAAAGCAATGATCTCAATTTGATCAAAATGGGTCTGAAATGTTATATTGCATTTTTATTTTTATAGCCCCTTATGAATAAGTGACTTTAAGCTTCTTTTTAAAAAACCATTACATTTATTTACTTGTTACTTTTGAATGTTGCCTATTTTTCTAAATCTCATGTATAGGACTGAAATTAAAAAAAAAAAAAACAAGTTTCTAATTCTATTTCACTGATGTTAAATTTCTATTTCACTGATTTTTCTATAATTTTCAAGAGCAAATGCTAAAGTAAAATGTGTTAATTAGATGGGAAGGAAAAAAAAATCACCATGCTGGTTAAAGCAAGGAAGCATCACAAAAGGTTGGAGGTGGCTAACAAAGGGCCTTTGTCTTTTTTTATTCCAGTTGTGGAGGGAAAACAAGTGCAGGTACTCTAAACTATCAGATGCAGGCAATTTGGGGAACAAAATATGATAGCTTTGATTTGGAGTCTCAGAAAGCATACTTAGAGAAGACACCCTCCCCTCTATAGTTAGATGCAACAGAAAAAATGATGCTAGAAGTTTTGACATCAGTTCCTAATATAGAAGTTGTGATGATGCAGACAAGAAAATTTAATCTGGGAATTGAAATTTCAGACAAAGTTGAGATAAACTAGGATAACAGGAAGCAACGATCGAAAGTGAAAAACAATGGTGAGCTACCTATTATTAAGAAATTACTACTAATTATAAGAGCATCCTCTGTCATAGGCGTCACTAATTTTGTCTAATTGTGATCACAGAATTCTTCACTTAAAAATCTATTTAAATATCACTCCATACCATCTATTTTTTGTTCTTCCTTAATGAGATTTGGCACCTTTCAAGCATGCTCACTGAAAAAGTAGCCACATATTCAATGATTTTGAGCAGAAGAAAATCAAAATCTTTAGTCTTAGCACTTGCTGTGGCAAACTCAGAACTGTACTGACACTAAAGTGAATACCAACAGAAATCATTTGTCTACTTCAAATAACCTTTATGTAATCAACACCACATATATATTACAATGAATTAGGGGGAAAAAATGATGGTCCAACAAGCTATGGATAAAAAGATAGGTAATTGAAGTCCAGATTTACTACAGAATTTAGTATGGTTTATCACAGTAAATGATTAAGTAGAATATACTTCATAGAGTTCCTCTTCTATGATATTTTTATATTGTTGACTAAATCAGTTATCACTTCAGTTATTCATTTGCATAATTGAACTTATACATACTTATAGAGTGCCAGTTAGGATATGCCTCCATTTCCTCAATGACAATGGCACTGTCGAGTTTTTCAGAAATAAGCCGATGATTAAAATGAAGATACTACAGTCACTTTATCTATTTTTTGTATTTATGATAATGACTAGAATCTTTTATTCTTTCATGTACAAATAAGTAATATATTTATTTAATGATAAATTTGAGATAAAATCCATATTGATATGTAAGTGGATGTTCTTGTATGAGTTTGCTGCTCTTGAGTATGTCATGAGAAGTTATCCTACTTGTCATCACTCACAGGCATTCCATGTTATTGCCCTAAGGTCCTTTCTGATCTTTCACTAATGTGGTAACCATATGTGATCCTCTCTTCTTAAAATCTTATTTTGGGGAACACTGAGATTTGTTTTTGTTTTTGTATATTACCTTTGTATACTATTCTTTTTGTAATTCAATGAGTTCACTGAATTACAAAATAAAAGAAAGCTGAGTGTAATAGCACTCAGCTTTCTTTTATTTAACTACAGTTACAGTACATGATACCATTTTCAGTAAATAAACCTACTTCCATCTATATGTTTTTACAGAAGGAATCATCAACTTCTCATTTTAGCACAGGACTATTTAACTGATCTTCCCCTTATATATGATGTTCCCCTTGTTTCAGCTAACCAGTTGACTAAATTGTGGCCAACGAAATAATGGGCATTTCTACTTCTTTGGAAGGCATTACCCTTGTCTGTAATGATCTTTCATCTACATAAAATATTAAATGTCCAGCCCATCACACCTCCGACATGGAGCTTTCCCTCTGATAGCAGTTATTTCTTCCTCTTCTGAATTCTCAAAACACTTGTTTGGCCCTTGACACATCTGCCTGATAGGGTTGCTGCTCCCTCTATGTCCCTGGTTTTTGCTGGAACATTGATAAGTTTCTTGAGAACCCCTCATTTTGCAAATTCGTGGAACACCTCCTTGTAGAGGTATAGCTCTCTCTCTCGGATTCTTTCAACTTTATTTATATTAGCCTTTATAAATGCTATTAATAAATACGGTATATCAAAACTATATAGATAATAAACTATTCTCTAAAGCATTTCCCCTGTACATTCCTAGTATTTCAAAGCTCTTACATGCAGTATTGTGTGTTTTTAGAATTAATTAATTGCCAGGAGTGAATGTAAATGAAGTTTTCTGTAGTGGAGTGTTCTGTAGTAGAGGAAAGCTCTCTGAGGTTTTTAATATTTTGAAGACAAAGAGTATTGCTACAACAGTAGTGTGATATAACTTTGTAGCCCTTTTGATGATTACTAAAGGAATACAAATTGTGTACAGATTCTTTTCTGTTTCCCAGGTAAGTGACATTCACTGGTTTTTTTTGAACATTTGCTGTTATTGGTTACTGTGGGGCAATTTATTTTCTCTAGAGAATATTGGGAAATGAGAAGAGATTTATGTTTATTTGTCATATTATTAATTACTAACAAAATTGAGGGCAGTTTTGATCTTATTGTCAGGGACTAGGGGTACATAACAACATTCTAGTAATGGCCCATTGAGAATCTGATTCTTGGACCACTCTTAGGCATCTTTTTCACTTGGCTAATTTCTTCCTGAGTGTCAAGGTAGGTGAAACTTTTATTACCAAGCCCCCATAAAACAAATAATCCTGGGTTAAAAGATTTCTGTAAAAGTGATACAGTTCTGAATAGCATTTTTCACATTTTAATGTAGCAGATTTTTTATTTTTCCATTTTCCTATTAGCTCAATAAAGACAAGACTATGTCTTATTCACCTTTGCATCATGGTATATAGCATAGTGCTCCTCATATTTCCTTAATAAAACGTTGTGGAAAGAATGAAGCAGTTAATGAACAAATGAAGTCTTACATATCTTTCTGACTTGAGTTGTAAATATTTGTTGACAATATAAACAGGTTATTCTGGTGAGCTGAATGCATTACTTAATTACTGTGCCTAGGAAAATAAGTCAAGAAACGTTAAAAAGGAGGCCAAAAACTCATAATACTTTATATAAAATGAAAATTATATAACTAATATATTTTTCTTAGCTACATTGTCTTTAAAATAAATTAATGAGTTTTTGTTATATCACAATAAACAAAGCCAATTATTATGGAAAGATATTATTAACATTTTGTATTAATATGGTTTTGCTATTTTAGCATTACATTTTATGTGGCATTTTTAAAAGACTTTCCTCATATAATTTTCATCTTTATATTTCTGACATCATGGTTTGCATATGAAATGTGCTCAAAAGCTGCTTGCTTGCCAAATTTAATTTAAATTAAATGTTCAGAAACTCAATTTAAAGGCATCATGTTTGAGAGAGCCTTAGACTTGTCAACATAGAAAGGTCAATATAAATTATGACTTTGGTCTGACTTTAGTCTTGGAATTTGTTTGAGGCCAATAGGAAACAGTAATAAGAGTTCCACTTGAGGGATTGCACTCATTTTATAAAAGCTTGTCACTAGATGTCATAGCTATACTGATATCTTTCTATATTGCAAGTGGAAAAGTAGTAAGACTATATTTATCATACACATTTGCTCTGGTAAAATTTTACTTTTTCTAATCAAAATGTCAGTTGATTCATTTACAATTTAAAAAATTCTTAATACAGCTAAACATAAGAGAATTTGAGAAACTAATCTTTCTTCACATATTTAACTATGAGAGCCCTTAAATCATTAAAATTGGAAAATGAAAACAGAATAAATAAGTCTCATCTGTCCAAACTAAATACCACAGTATTTCATCCATAGTATTCTCTTTTTATAAATGAAGATATTGCTTTCAAAATATCTCTTTAAAAAGACCTAACTTTACTGGCTTCGAGGGTAAACATATTAACCCCAATAAATTAATTCATTGAGGTCAGTCAGATTTTATTATTTTTTGAATCTTAATGTCTAGCTCTATACAAAGCTCAGAAAAGCTACAAAAATATGCTTATTACAGTGTATCTCATGTTGCATTTATTTAACAAATTTTCTATCTCATGGTATTCTTTAGAAATGGAGCAATAAATACAGCAATTTTAATGTGGACAAACTATAGAGCAATGCTTTTGAGATGTGTTCTAGGGAGCAATAATCTTACAAGACGATTGCATAAAAAGTGTTCCACAATTTCACTTGGAAAAGTGTATAATCCACATTAATTAGTATGTTTATGCATCACTTCTCAATTTTGTTTAAGTCTATTTTCTGTATAGTACTCATTGAGGAAGACTAAGAGCTACTGAGATGGTACGTCAAGTGGGGCAACTTCATAAGAGGCCCTGGTAATGTGAGAGATGTGATTGAGGAAGTTGGAAGGAGAGCTAAGTGAGCACAAGTGTAATAACCTGTTATTATTTTGGCATAAGTGTAACTTTGCCCCACTACGAGTAATTTGGAAAGCCTTCTTCTCACTCTGAAATTATATAGCATTTATTCTCTATAATACATATAATTTTAACTATTATCCCTCAGAGTCACTGCACATGCATGTTTTTGTGTCTGAGCATTGCTTACCTAACTGAGTTGTAATTATCTTGAGGTATCTGCTGGTTATTTGGTCCTTAAGTGATTATAAAGCTGCTCTTTTTAAAAAACAATTTTATTGAGATGTAATTGATATACAAAAAATACATATTTATTGTATAAAATTTGATTAGTTTGGACATATGCATATACCTATGAAACTATCACCACATAAAGGTAATAGATATGTCCATCACTGCCAGAAGTTTTCTAGTGCCTATTTTTGTGTGTGTTTGAGTTAAGAATGTTTTTCATACTTCTTGAAACTTAACAGTTTCTAAAATTTAATACTTTCCACAAAATGTTGAAAGACATTAATTCTCCATATTATATGTATGCAAAATCTAAAAGTCTTGAGTTGGTGCCTGCATAGGGTAGAGATTGGGTGAGGAAAAGAGCATTTAAATTAAAATGAGACATGTATGGTTTGAGAGCTTTGTCATTTAAGAGCTGTGTAATCTGGG
>NW_011888784.1:20065881-20071737 GCF_000151845.1 Pteropus vampyrus | reverse complement strand
ATATACAAAAAATACATATTTATTGTATAAAATTTGATTAGTTTGGACATATGCATATACCTATGAAACTATCACCACATAAAGGTAATAGATATGTCCATCACTGCCAGAAGTTTTCTAGTGCCTATTTTTGTGTGTGTTTGAGTTAAGAATGTTTTTCATACTTCTTGAAACTTAACAGTTTCTAAAATTTAATACTTTCCACAAAATGTTGAAAGACATTAATTCTCCATATTATATGTATGCAAAATCTAAAAGTCTTGAGTTGGTGCCTGCATAGGGTAGAGATTGGGTGAGGAAAAGAGCATTTAAATTAAAATGAGACATGTATGGTTTGAGAGCTTTGTCATTTAAGAGCTGTGTAATCTGGGGGAAGTCAATTAATTCTCTATATGTGCCCTATATATTTCTTGGGTTTATTATGAGGATCAAATGGGAGCATGGATGGGATGATTACTTTAAGGATTCCATTTTTATGAGTTTATTTAATGTCAACAATAATTTGAGGATTGTTTGAATTATCATCTTTTTCCAAAGGACTAAATTGTTATTCATCCTGCTAGCTTGCCTGACTATCTTTAAAGCTGAATGATTCAACTTTCTATTTAGGGGTTTTACTTGAGACCTTCTTAAATTTTAATGCAAATTTTTTTTCTCCTTTTTGCCACATTTACCTGCATTTCCTCTGTAAAAAATTCGATAAGAACACCCAATGTAATATATATATATATGCCTTATAGTATAATTGTACACTTGAAACTTACTGGATTTCATTAACCAATGTCATCATAATAATAATAAATAAAATTCAATAAGTGAAATTACTTTTAAAACTTTTTCTCTGTATTTGGATTAGGAACCACATGTCTATAACAGTTCTTAAATGTTTTAATATGCATCTAAATCACCGAGAGGGCTTTTAAAGGTAATTGCAGTGCCATTTCACCAGGGTTTGATTCAGTAGGTCTGAGGTAAGGCTCAAGAATCTGTAATTCTAACAGATTGCCCTGTGATGCTGATAGTGCTGGTCTGGGAACCACATTTTGAGGATCATTGATCTGTGGTTTTCTCCCTGAGTCAATATATAATTGAATTCTCTTGGTTTAATTTCCCATCCTTCTAATCCATGCCCTACCTATTGTTATCATATCTTTAAAAATTATACTCCCCTACAAATTATTTTTACATAGTTATGTTTTACACTATTATGATATGAGATTTAAAACAATGTTAAAATCATGATGCAATAAAAGGATAGATAATCATTAAGAGATCAGTCTATCCACCCTCAATAATTTTATAACTAGTCTTTATTGGCAAACACCCAAATGTCGACGTACCCTCAAATTTTAGCTACATCTCATTTGTCAGGACCTGTTCTTACTTTTAAGAAGCGATAACATAATTGGACGTCAGGACCCATTTTTCATATTTGGCACAAAGGAAAGTAATAGCTAGTCTACTGCAGAGTGAGTCAGTTGGATGGATTATATCTTAGGGATAGTGTGAACTGGAATAGGGCTGAGTATGGAAGATAATGAGGGAAACCTGTTGGCTTGGTCAGACACTCTAACTTAAAGATGTACTTCTGTACTTTAAGATAAGATCCCTGTTTTATTTCAAAATATATAAAGAATATTACCAAATTAGAAAAATATTTGTAAAAATTACTAAATATAACATTAATTATGAATCTGAACTTTAGAAGTAATTCTCAATAGAAATTTTATAATTTAGGAAAGAATACATTTATCTATAACTGTTGGTCACAAATCCAATAATGACCTAACAAAAGCAAATTGATAGCTGTCTTTGTTTTTATAAATCCAGAAAAGGCATGTTTCTAGTTAGCTGTCAAAAAAGGAATATATAACATAAGAAAAGCATAATTAGCAGTTAATTTAAAGTAACTGAAGTGTACTAGCCCTAGTCAAATGAATAGTTTTATTTTTGTTGCTTTCTTTAGTAATCACACACATGAGTCATTAGAAAGCCAATCTGGTTGGTTTGGTGCATGCTGTTTTATCGTGTTTTCTCTCTGCCAGCATGCACATTTACCCATAAATGGTTCACATCTGTTCATTGTAACTTAACGATTATGTGAAGGCCTCCATGTCCTCCTTGTTTATTTTAAAAGGACAATGGGAAGCTTTATTGCATGAGATTTAAGGGAAAGTCTTGATTTCCTATGTTCTTTGGTTATTTGCAGACTTCCCTTACAAGTGGGTATCAACTCTTTACAAAACATTAAACATTTAGAATCTGTTTAATTATTTTCTATGATTATGCCAGGTTAGTTTATATAGTTTGATGGATAGTCCCTGGTATTTTTCAAGCTATTGCCAGTACTTGACTATTTTGCTTTCTATCCACAGATAAACCTGGTTCATTGGGGTAATCATATGTCCCAGTCCTAGAACAGTCCCAGTTAGCATCTGTTGTCCTGATGTATTTATTAATATTACTTCTTGTGCTTTCAAAATTGTACACAATTGGATGACCGGTTATATAGTTGCCCTAGTTATGAGCCATAACTGTTGAATCAGTAATGATTTCACTCTGTTGTGAAAGAGGTCTCGGTAAAGTGTCTGCTAACTTTTAAATTTGTAGGAATCAAAATGAAAGGTTTTGGAATTAATAAGTACTTTAAAAAGGTATAAATTGTAGCATGTTCTGGTATATTTTAGGTTATATTTCTAGTTTATAGTTTAGTCCATTTTAGATTATTTGGTATAATACAAAGTAGAAACAATTTAATCTGTTCCAGTGTCACTCATCAAGAAGTGCACTTTTTAATAGCATCAAGTGTACTTTTTTCTATTGTATTTATTAATATCATCTAGTCTTGTTTACTATAAATATTCAGTACGTACTTTATTGATTTCATCTGTTTCTTCTACATTGAAAAACCTACGATGTATTTTCATTCTATTTGGATCATTTTAGAGAACCACATGCTTGATTATGGTGAAGTTACCCCTACAAGTGAGTAGAGAGCTATTTATCTAGTATTAATAATTTCTTGTGTTAGTTGCAGTGCTGGATTTTTCTACCGGAGAGTATTCCAAACAGTGACAAGTCTCTGTGTCAGTATTCTATACTTACTTTAATTGATAAGGTCACATCAATAATTTTTATCTAACAATACTATGAATACAAAAAGATCTGATGCTGTGAGGTATATAAATAGAAAATGACACTGGGAGTCAGAAAAGAGATTTACCTTCAGGCTACAGGCATGTTTCTAATGTTCCTGCTATGTTTTTTTTTTTTCAATAAAATGAGATTAGGACCTATCCAAGATGTATAATAAGTATTAGGTAGTAGTTTTATAAACTACCAAGGATAAACCCAACTGTGTACTTTCTCAATTAATGACCTTAGGCAACCTGTAGTTGCCTATATATAAGTAATACATTTATATGGTTTCAGTAAAAAAAGTGAGAACTGTAGCTGACTCAAATGTGAAATAGTGACATTTTCTTGGGAGTTATTCATAGCAATGGAAAGGGTACATTGTACTTACTTACAGGGCTTTCAGCCAATACTCATTAAATCTTACTGTGTAGACTATGGTATTATTCTTAGAACTACCAAGATTATAGATATTATTAGCTATCCCACATATTATAAATAATGGCAAATACCTTTTAGAATTTAGACTGTATACTATTTCAGACATAGAAATTTCTGAGTGTTTCTAAGAGATATCTTTTCTGCAGACAGAGCAATCAATATTAAATGCAGGCATATTTTAAGATCATCCAGAGTTTCTGAGTTTCTTAGGCTTCCAGAGTGACTTAAGGTGATTTCTGCAGAAATTTAGTGCAGAACTTCTTAAACATGGTCATTTTTAATTTGCAAAAATATACCCATAGGGACTGTGTGTGTTTGTGGCTTATATGTGTGTACACACATACATGTGTTAGGACAAGGCTATGGACATTAATTTTTTAAAAAACAACATAAAATTATATAATTTGAACTCTTAAACTGTATTCTTTGCTAGTGTCGATTACATAGAACTATTGACAAAATAAATTTTATGTTTTATTTATTGTTTCATGATATGATTTCTAAGGTATTGTAATTTATAACTAACATACACAAAGAAAGCAATCAAAGACATTAAGTAGATTTAATCTTTATATGTCAATAAAAAATGTATGTGTGGCAAAGGTTTTTATACTTGAGTTACTCTTTAGGAAATATGTGTTTGGTAGAAATAAGTAGATAAGTGGAAACTCTTCAGACATTTTTTTTAAAAGATAAGAATATTCAAGTTCTAAATGAGAAGGGAGGGAGAGAAAAGGGAAGGAGGGAAAAAACTCTCAATGTTCTCTGTTTCAGAGGGGACACAGACATCATCCCCTCCTCAAATATTCCTAATTCCAGATTATAAAGAGGCAAAGGGACTTGTGGAAAACTAAAAGCAAGCACTTCACACCTCTAACTCCTTTATGATTTTTTTTAGAGTCAAACAAAACACACACAAATACACACCAAAAATAACAATAGAAAAAAACTTCCGAGAGGCTGAATATACTTTGAAAATTTTTTTAAAGTGCTAAATTCTGTATTTAGGTCTCTACTATGTAAAGTCTAAAGTAACTGATTAGATGCCAGCAGCTAGAAAACTTATGTAAAAAGATTACACTATGGATCTTATAAAATCAATGTTATTAAGGGTAATTTTGTCTGAATATAACAAACAAAAATCCTGAGTTAGCAGTGTCTATGCAGCATGAAAAAAGGATTTATTAGCTTCTGTACTGAGATACTTATTTTGAGTCTATTATAGTTAGCTTATATAAGTGTTACAATTTATTGAAGTTTGCTAAGAAAGGTCTCTCGGATGTGTATGAGATATCTGATAATTGTATGCACGTCATGCTTTAACTCATAATGATATCTAGAGAGGAAAACAAAAGTACTTTGTTATCAGGAATACATAGGAATAAGAATTGTTTTATTAAAATTTTACTATGGTTTTAGAGCAATTGTCTATAATTTTTATAATTATCCTGCAAATAAATATAAAAATGTCAGTAATACATTTGAATTACTTGTTTTATTTTTTGGTTCTATTATTAAAGATTTCACTCTATTATTAAAAACAAAGCACCAAACAAACAAAACCAAAAAACAAAATACAAAAATTTCATATTCATTTTCAGTGAAATTAGAAAAAGCATATTCCACCCTATTTCTGTCTCTGATTTCAGCTAAAATTCATGGACAGAATGTAGGGAGTATTTGTCTGAGTATTCTATAAAATAAATGGTAATAGGTAAATTGGATAAAAACAAACAAACAAACAAAAAACAGTGCTCAAAGTAAAAATGATCTGATGGTGAGTTTCTTGGTATTTTTTCTTCTATATCTCCTGGCTTTGAGTCAAAAGTAGCATGAAACTATGAACTGTGCGCTGATCACAGACATGAAGAGTGTCAGATAAGCTTTCTCTTTCTGATCTAGGGAGTGGGAAGGGAGTGCCCCATAGAATAAAGAGAATGAAGTCTATCATCAGTTTGCAGTCAAGCTGTCAGTTAGGACTGTAGTCATATAAAGGCTTTACTGGGGATAGAAAATCCACATCCATGCTCACAAAGTTTTTTGCAGAAAGGTTTAGGTCATCACTATATGAACCTTTCCAAAGAACTGCTCATGACAAAGCAGTATAATCTTCCAGAGTGAGTGATCCAAGGGGAGGGAAGAGAGAATATGCCCAACATAGAAACCAATTTTATTATAACCTCACTTTAAGAAAAAAATACTGTTGCTTCTGCTGCAATTTGTTGGTTAAACAGGTTGTTCCTGAAACAGTATAAGAATAGACTAAATGATGGAACTATA
>NW_011888784.1:20063525-20065831 GCF_000151845.1 Pteropus vampyrus | reverse complement strand
TTTTTTTAAAAGATAAGAATATTCAAGTTCTAAATGAGAAGGGAGGGAGAGAAAAGGGAAGGAGGGAAAAAACTCTCAATGTTCTCTGTTTCAGAGGGGACACAGACATCATCCCCTCCTCAAATATTCCTAATTCCAGATTATAAAGAGGCAAAGGGACTTGTGGAAAACTAAAAGCAAGCACTTCACACCTCTAACTCCTTTATGATTTTTTTTAGAGTCAAACAAAACACACACAAATACACACCAAAAATAACAATAGAAAAAAACTTCCGAGAGGCTGAATATACTTTGAAAATTTTTTTAAAGTGCTAAATTCTGTATTTAGGTCTCTACTATGTAAAGTCTAAAGTAACTGATTAGATGCCAGCAGCTAGAAAACTTATGTAAAAAGATTACACTATGGATCTTATAAAATCAATGTTATTAAGGGTAATTTTGTCTGAATATAACAAACAAAAATCCTGAGTTAGCAGTGTCTATGCAGCATGAAAAAAGGATTTATTAGCTTCTGTACTGAGATACTTATTTTGAGTCTATTATAGTTAGCTTATATAAGTGTTACAATTTATTGAAGTTTGCTAAGAAAGGTCTCTCGGATGTGTATGAGATATCTGATAATTGTATGCACGTCATGCTTTAACTCATAATGATATCTAGAGAGGAAAACAAAAGTACTTTGTTATCAGGAATACATAGGAATAAGAATTGTTTTATTAAAATTTTACTATGGTTTTAGAGCAATTGTCTATAATTTTTATAATTATCCTGCAAATAAATATAAAAATGTCAGTAATACATTTGAATTACTTGTTTTATTTTTTGGTTCTATTATTAAAGATTTCACTCTATTATTAAAAACAAAGCACCAAACAAACAAAACCAAAAAACAAAATACAAAAATTTCATATTCATTTTCAGTGAAATTAGAAAAAGCATATTCCACCCTATTTCTGTCTCTGATTTCAGCTAAAATTCATGGACAGAATGTAGGGAGTATTTGTCTGAGTATTCTATAAAATAAATGGTAATAGGTAAATTGGATAAAAACAAACAAACAAACAAAAAACAGTGCTCAAAGTAAAAATGATCTGATGGTGAGTTTCTTGGTATTTTTTCTTCTATATCTCCTGGCTTTGAGTCAAAAGTAGCATGAAACTATGAACTGTGCGCTGATCACAGACATGAAGAGTGTCAGATAAGCTTTCTCTTTCTGATCTAGGGAGTGGGAAGGGAGTGCCCCATAGAATAAAGAGAATGAAGTCTATCATCAGTTTGCAGTCAAGCTGTCAGTTAGGACTGTAGTCATATAAAGGCTTTACTGGGGATAGAAAATCCACATCCATGCTCACAAAGTTTTTTGCAGAAAGGTTTAGGTCATCACTATATGAACCTTTCCAAAGAACTGCTCATGACAAAGCAGTATAATCTTCCAGAGTGAGTGATCCAAGGGGAGGGAAGAGAGAATATGCCCAACATAGAAACCAATTTTATTATAACCTCACTTTAAGAAAAAAATACTGTTGCTTCTGCTGCAATTTGTTGGTTAAACAGGTTGTTCCTGAAACAGTATAAGAATAGACTAAATGATGGAACTATACTTCATTGAATCCTAAGAGGTGGGTACATGGTGGGCCATCTTGTAGCCTTGTAGGTGAGGATAACCTACAGAGAATCATGGAAGTCTGACAAGTCCTCAGTGGAAGACAATTGACTGAGTTAAACCTGAGAACTTTTTGTTAAAATTATTGAATCATAACTTTAAAGCAGTTAATATAACTATGCTCCAAGAATAAATGGCATAAGCTGTTGAAACAAATAGAAAGTCTCTGCTGATGAATTGAAGAAATAGAGAAAGAACCAAATGGAAATTTTAGACTAGAAAAAAAATTGCAATATGAAAAATTCAGTGGAAGAGTTCAGTAGAAGAATGGAGATGAGAGGAGAGAATGAGTAATCTTGAAAATGAATCAATAGAAATCTTCCAACTTGTAGGACCTGGTGAGAAACATTAAAAAAAAAAAATGAACAGAGCCTCAGGGATCATTGAAGACAAAGTCAAAATGTCAAATATTTATGCTATAAGAATTTCAAAAGGAGGAGAATGACCATGGATCAAACAATAGCAACAACAACAAAAACTGACAACCTGAGGCTGAAAACTTTCTAAAGTAGGCAGAAAATATAAACTTACATAGCCAAGTGCTTCGGTGAAAATCAAACAAGATAGTTTTAGAGAAATTTTGGTACATCAGAATAAAATTGCTGAAAGCCAAAGATATGGGAATAAAAATCTTGTAAGCATC
>NW_011888784.1:20056477-20063475 GCF_000151845.1 Pteropus vampyrus | reverse complement strand
ATATGTGCCATGTGATCCAGCAACTGCTTATACCTGTACACAAATGTTCATAGTAAAATTATTTGTAACAGTCAAAAAATGGAAAAAGCAAGTGTCTTTCAATGGATGAATGGTTAAACAAAATGTGATACATTCATATTATGGAATGCTACTCAGTAATGAAAAGGAGTGAACTCTTGATACATTGATACATACTAGAATATGGATGGATCTCCACGGAATTTGCAGAATGAAGAAAATACCTATGTCAAGTAGTTACATAACATTATGAAATGACAAAATTATAGAGATAGAGAACAGTTTGGAGTTCTAGGTATTAGGAAGGAATGGAGTAGGAGCAGGGAAATAGCTGTGCTGGTAAAAGTATGGGATCACGAGGGATGCTTGTGATGAAATTCTTCTGTATTGTGGCTGTGGTAGTGATCACATGCATCTGCACATGTGAGAAAAATGCATAAACCTAAACATCCCCCCGACATACGCACAAATACGAGACATGTAAAAAATGATAAATTCTAAATTGGGTCAATGGATTGTATTTATATCAATTTCCTGGTTGTGATATTATACTATATTTATTCAAGGTATCACTATTAAGGGAAACTGTGTAAATACACTCGAATTGGTTCAAGCACCATTTTTTCTATTTGGTATACTTACATCATGCACAGTTGACCAAATTAATTCTCCCTGATGGATGGTATGAATTTCTACTCTATTACTGAATATACAGCTGTATTGTTTATTTTTCTCACCGAAGCGTGAGCTTATTGAGGAAAGGTATAGTGTCCTATTCATTTTTGTATTCCCACAACCTAGTATATTGCCTGCACATTGTAGGTACTCAATAAATTTTTCTTAAATGAATAAACATATAAAAGAATTAAATTCAACTAAATTAAAAAAAATACTCTGAGGAGTATCTTAGGCCTACAGAGACTTATATTTTTTAAAACAAATTATTTTAAAGAGAATTGCTAAATTTTATAGGTTAGAATCTTAGTCAATATAGTTTCTTCTCTTTTATTATGAAAAGAGCCTATTTTTCCATCATTATAGGAATTGTATCTACTGGAAAAGGGTCAATACTATATCTTAAATAGCTAACATGACCATCTAATTCCTATGAGGGTATCCATAGGGAATCAGACACATGACTGTTGCTATGCTATTGTGAAAATAATATATGAATTATGAACATTGCTCTCACTTCAGAAATGAATTGTATTACATGAACTTGAGTTTTCAATTTAATAATAATAGATTGTATTATAGGGTCTTGGGTATTCAATTTAAGAGTAATAAAGCATGAATTCCATATAACATTGCACATCTGTGATAAAATATCTCTTTCTCCTGCCCCCATTGGTCCAGTACTAAGGCTTGATAGTTAAAAAAAAAAAAATTAAAAATCTTTTTTATATTCAATAGTTTAGATAGTGTTATATTGGTGAGACATACATATTTCCTATAGTCTTTTATTTTTTATATTGTTTTATTTATAGAAATATTTCTCACATATTTATAACTATTTTTTATGGTTGGCACCTATCAAATGCCTTTTTATCAGGCTATTTCGAAACGTACTATAAACATTGTAAGACTGTAATGAAAATAATGAAAAATAGTGGTTGAAAAAAGCTCATCAATTTTCTGAATTCTTACTTAAAATATAAATGTTATAGATTGCAAATATATATGAAACTACAGCCTTATCTTTCACCATGTTAATGAGGCTTTAATTATAGTAAAATGTAATTAATTAATTTTTGTCTTTGTTAGTGCTTTTTTGTGTTCTAAGAAATATTTGCCCATCCTGAGGTCAGGCATGGCTTATGAAGAGGTCTCTCCATATTATATATTGCTATTTATAAGTATATATTTATATTTTTATATCTAATATTTACCAAATATGTATATGTATATTTGTATATGTTTACATATTTCTTTTATTATATGCATACATATAAAAAGAGATAGAGAACTTAAGTTTTCACCGTTAGTTCTATAATTCATCTGTAATTGATTTTTGTGTATGGTATTACATAAGAGTCAAGAATAATCATTTTTTAAATTTGCATAAGAATAAAATTTCATAATAAAGTGATTCAACACAATTAATTGAAAAATTATTATTTTCAACTATATTGCTATGTGACCTCTTATTAATCAGGTGACATATACATATGAGTTTCTTTTTGTATTTTCTATTTTGTTCCATTAGTTTATTAGTCTATCTTTGCCAGTCCTGCCTGGGCTTAAATACCATAATTTCTTAAAAGATGTTGATATATATATATATTTTTTGAGTGTTTTCTTTTAAATTTTGGAAGTGGGCTATGTTACTCTTTAAAGTGGTATGATTGCAAAATAAATTTTATTAGTAAACATTTTGAAAGTTTTTTGAAAATTAGAATATGCTTTTACGAATTGAACAGCTATATTAGATAACTAATATTACCTGCCATAATAAACCCTGATATTTCATTATCTTAATGTATTAGAAGCTTATTTTTCACTCAGGTAACAGTTCATCATGTATGTTTACTCAATGGTCTTCTCTGTCTGAAAAGTAGTCCCAAGCTGGAGAACCACTTTTTAGCATAAACTCCATATTATTAAAGGAACACACAAGTAACTTCATAGCTAGCTAGCCATTTCTGCCACATTGGCTAAGAGAAAATATTATCTAGGAGTATGGTACAAAACTGAGTACTTGACTTCACAGACCTGCTTTGTGAGATACCATTCAGGAGCAAGTTAGAAATAACAATGAAGTATTGAAAAAATCTTGAGTAATGTTTGAAGTCTCAAATTATCTTGTTTAAAGAACTTTAATTAGTTTTTAAAAAAATTCAAATCTGTATTTAAAATGACAGAACAGAAACATTTTTTTCAGAACATTGCATTTACCGTGACTTAAAATTACTAATATTATGATGTAAAGATAATATCTTAATGGCATTGCAGTTGATATTCCTTTTAAAATAGAATGTGATTTTCTATATTTCTTTATGGATTGTACCAAGAATACAGTGGAATGTATAGTGAAAGAACATTTATATTAGCCCTGAGCTAATATAATTCATGAACAACGTACCTTAATTTCTCCAGTATTCATAGTTCTCTTTGTAAAATGCAGTTTTCTACACAATCTCAGAAGGTGTTTATGAAGTCCAAATGAGAAAAAGTATGCAAAACACAGAATTGAGGGCATAGAACACAGTGCACAATATGTAAGTGGTAATATTATTACTTTATTATCATTAAATCTTGTGTTTAACCTTTACATTGTGCTTTCAAACACTTCACGTAATTATCACAGCAGTACTCCAAAGCAGTTTAGTTAAGTCGAGAGAGGGTAAAGGACTTGCCCAGTGTAACACATATATATTGATGAGGGACAATGTACCAGAACCCTAATACTCTGAATCCCAGTACATGAGTCTTTCATAAAGAAACACAAATTGCAAGTTACCTTCAATACCCTTGGAAATCTAACTGGAGTCATAAATATTATAATAGGAAACTGTTGCCAAAATATGGCTTAGAGATTGTTTAGTGAGATCATTTATAGATGAGAAAACTATGATGGTTACATTAAGACCAACAGTTTAAAACATTAATCCCAGTTCAATAATATTTTTACTAAATTATAGCTTCCCCTTTCCAAAATTTCTTTCTGTTGTCAAATATCCATAATGCAGTTTTTACCATCATAATGGAATAAAGATATTTTTAAAAGAATGAACATGGTTTCTGTGAAAAAGCAACATTCTTTTAAAAACTAACATCTGTTAAATTAGTTTTATACAGTTATCTATTAAAACTACCGTTATCTATTAAATTAAGAATTAGATTCTTAATCAGGTTTCTTAACTCTTATAGAGATACATGATCCCCTGGATGTTTATATGCAAAAGTTTGCATGTATGTTAAAATTATATTCTGATGAGGAAAGCTTCTGAAATTTTTATCTGATTTTTAATCCAATTAACAGACTATACAGAGAGCACAAAAAGTAATTCTCAATATGGTAGAGTGAGGTGAGAGAGAAGAGTCCAGAGTAGTGGATTGTGGAAATAGAGGCAGTATCTGTTGAGAGGCCATCAATGGAGGTATTTATCTATTGGGGAGAAGGGTACACAGGGAAGAAAAATATCTGAAATTTGTGTCATTCTTTCTGGGTTTATTATGCATCACCCGCTTGAATCAACTCTTGTTAAAATGAACAAATCACCTGTTAGTTTTTTTTTTTCTGAAATGTATTTAAAAATAAAATTTTATTGAGTTTTGTCATCATGCAGGTGGAAAAAATATGATTTAGATGTGATATCAAGCTCTCTCTCTGCCGATTTCTCCTCATTTCATATTTGAGTTAACAGAGCATCCTGAAAGGTTAACTAATTCGCCTAATATTACCCAAGTAGTAAGTATGAAAAAAGGAGATTTAAATTGAGAATATAGTGATTATAGTGACCACATTCTTAACCTCTACACTGAACCAACTTTTACAAGGGCTTATGTAACTCATTAACCACACAGGTTATATAGAGATTAATAGAAAATTATAATCTGTGTCATTAATATTCAGTCACACTTATTATTGAAAAGTCTCTATACTTTAAGGAAAAAGAACTAACGTTTTTCCACTTTAAAATGTAGTCCACATAATAGTTAAATCAAGGATAAAATCAACTCCAGTTATTTTCAAAATTATATTGCTATAAGAACTGAGATTTTTTCCCCCAATTTTTTATCATAGTAAAATATACAAACACAAAATTTATCATTTTAACCACTTTAAGTGTACAGTTCAGTGTTATTAAAATAAATATATCTATAATGTGCAACCATCATCACTATCCATCCTCAGAACTCTTTTTATCATGTAAAACTTGCAACCCTATATCTATTAAACAATAATTCCCCATTCTCCCTTTCCACTCCTGTCCTTGGCAACCAGTATTTTTTTCCATCTCTATGATTTGACTGCCCTGAGAACCTCTTACAGTATTCTGTGGGTTTTTTCTTTTTTTGTGACTAACTTATTTCACTTAGCATCATGTCCTCAAAGTTCACCCATGTTGTAGCATGTGTCAGAATTGTACATACCACATTTTCCAATCCATTCATTTGTTGATAGACCCTTGGTTTGCTTCCACATTGTGCATACTGCTGTTATGAACATGGTTGTATAAATATCTCTTCGAGACTCTGTTTTCAATTCTTTTGAGTATATACCCACACGCAGAATTGCTGGATCATGTGGTTATTCAATCTTTAATTTCTTGTTTGTTTTTTGGTAGTAGCCCTCCTAAAATGTGTGAGGTGATAGTTCATTCACCTGTGTAATTTTGATTTACATATCCCTAATGACTGTTAAAGATGTCGAGCATCCTTTCATATGCTTATTGACCGTTTATATATGTTCCTTGGAGAAATGTCTTTTTTTATGTCCTTTACCCAAACCCGAATTAAAGGTTTGTTGTTGAATTTTAGAAGTTCTCTATGTTCTAGATGTTAATTCTTTATCAGGTATATGATTTGCAGTATTTTCTTCCATTCTAAGGATCGACTTTTTACTCTCAAATAGTGTCTTTTGATGTTCATTTTTTTTTAAATTTTCAGGAAGTCCAATTAGTATATTTTCTCTTTGGTTGCCTGTGCTTTTGGAATCATATCCAAGAAATCATTGCCAAATCCAATGTTATGAAGCTTTGATCTATATTTTCTTCAAAAAGTTTTATAATTTTAGATCTTACAAAACTGCTTAGGTTTACACAAAGATTGGCCCATACAGAATTCCGGCTTTTTAATTTTTTTTAACTAAAGCAAAGACCTAAAAATTAACTATATATCTATCATGTATATCCCATTAGAATAAATTCATATCCAATCATGAAATTTTGTGGGCCACTAAAAACTGATACAGGAACTTCATAAAGATACATGTAATTAGATTCTACTTATATAAAAAAGATGTCATGTTAACATACCTTCATGTAAATAAGTAAAAAACAAAAAGATCTGGAAAGATGCACAGTAAACTATTAATATGGTTGTAGGAAAAAGAGGTTTCTGATCATTATTACTTGTATCTTTGGTTGTTTAAAATTATTTAAAAGGATGTTTTCCTGTATCACTTGAAAAATAAAGAAACCCAAAAAGTAAGAAGAAGCTTAGTTTCAATGGTAGTCAAGTGAAGCCTCTTGCTTATCAAGACTGATATGTGAAATATGCAAAACTGATTATCATTTTACTGTATATTGGAACTTCCAAAGTCTTCAGAATTGTAATAATATGAATTCAAAAAAGCTGTAAAGAAGGTAACAGTGTCTATAGAATTAGTTATACAAACAAAAATGCAGTTTCTTTAAAAAAAAACAAAAATGCACATCAGGAGTTACCAATACATATTTCAGAGCCTGAGAGTGCTTGTCAGAACATAGAAGAGCTAGATTTATTTAATGATTTTTATCAACTACCAGCATTTTAAGGTTATTACTTTTCAGACCCTTCTACATTTTAATGGAATTGCTGTTACAACCACTGCAAAGATAAATATATTCAATTTAATTCAGATATTTGATGAGTGGCATGAATTAAAATAATGCAAGTAATATACAAAAAATCTGGAACTTTTGAATACAAAGCACTAATATTTTACTCTGAGGAGGCTTGGGATTTTTTTTTCCTTACCAATTTTTTGTCACACAATTATGCACCATAAATTGTTTTTCTCTCAATATCTGTGTACTTGAGGGACAACATTTTTTTTTTTGTGATATATAGTTGATAGTGAGGCACCAGAAGTTTTGTTTCTCTCTATGGGAATTTCTTAAAGTTGTGATACATAGTTATGGGTGTATTTTGTTTGTTTATTTGTGTTTTATTGCTGAACATAATATGTTATTAAATTGAGTGCATCGAGCTTTTATATTTTAGTGGTGAGTACTGTACATTGGAGAAGTAATTTTCTAATACTTATCTTCTGG
>NW_011888784.1:20053403-20056427 GCF_000151845.1 Pteropus vampyrus | reverse complement strand
TGTAATTAGATTCTACTTATATAAAAAAGATGTCATGTTAACATACCTTCATGTAAATAAGTAAAAAACAAAAAGATCTGGAAAGATGCACAGTAAACTATTAATATGGTTGTAGGAAAAAGAGGTTTCTGATCATTATTACTTGTATCTTTGGTTGTTTAAAATTATTTAAAAGGATGTTTTCCTGTATCACTTGAAAAATAAAGAAACCCAAAAAGTAAGAAGAAGCTTAGTTTCAATGGTAGTCAAGTGAAGCCTCTTGCTTATCAAGACTGATATGTGAAATATGCAAAACTGATTATCATTTTACTGTATATTGGAACTTCCAAAGTCTTCAGAATTGTAATAATATGAATTCAAAAAAGCTGTAAAGAAGGTAACAGTGTCTATAGAATTAGTTATACAAACAAAAATGCAGTTTCTTTAAAAAAAAACAAAAATGCACATCAGGAGTTACCAATACATATTTCAGAGCCTGAGAGTGCTTGTCAGAACATAGAAGAGCTAGATTTATTTAATGATTTTTATCAACTACCAGCATTTTAAGGTTATTACTTTTCAGACCCTTCTACATTTTAATGGAATTGCTGTTACAACCACTGCAAAGATAAATATATTCAATTTAATTCAGATATTTGATGAGTGGCATGAATTAAAATAATGCAAGTAATATACAAAAAATCTGGAACTTTTGAATACAAAGCACTAATATTTTACTCTGAGGAGGCTTGGGATTTTTTTTTCCTTACCAATTTTTTGTCACACAATTATGCACCATAAATTGTTTTTCTCTCAATATCTGTGTACTTGAGGGACAACATTTTTTTTTTTGTGATATATAGTTGATAGTGAGGCACCAGAAGTTTTGTTTCTCTCTATGGGAATTTCTTAAAGTTGTGATACATAGTTATGGGTGTATTTTGTTTGTTTATTTGTGTTTTATTGCTGAACATAATATGTTATTAAATTGAGTGCATCGAGCTTTTATATTTTAGTGGTGAGTACTGTACATTGGAGAAGTAATTTTCTAATACTTATCTTCTGGATAAGAGATAAGAATATTGAAACGATAAGTAATGGAAATCTGAATTACTAGCTTTGGAATTATACTTTATTCACATCTTGGTTGGCATAATCCCATATAATTGATGTATAAATAACAGCAAACAAGAATATCTGTATGCGTACATTTATCCTGACTCAAACATGTTGCTATCTTTGTATCAACTACCATAAAAACAGAGGTAAATATGAAAAGCTCTCTGAACAGTTATTTGATTTGCAGTATATAGATTGAGAATAGGAAGTTAGTCTGTTTAGTTGAAAATAGATATCAGGCCCTGTAATTATCTTCAGATAAATATGTAAATCAAGAATAAAATGCTATTCAGATTATTTAATCATTCTATCAAAATGTGTACTCTGCATTTAAAAATAAGAAATGCCAAAATTCATAGTTCCTTGTGCTCTGACAGTAGAATCTACTAAAAAAGTCATAAAAATTGAAATTTATAAAATTAAGTAGATATTGATGAAGAAAGCAGAAATTTGAATAGATTTCATTATTTTAAATAGAGGCATTTGTGTTAGAATTTTACTAATATTTATAGAGATTATTTAAATAATTTAAGAAAGAATTAAACCAACCCAGTTTGTCATAATATTTAAACATTATGCTTTCTGTGTGTTTGCATATTACATTTTAATTCTAAAAATATTAAAAGTAAAATTGAATATACTGGTTATATTTACATCTACTAAAAGTCACATATAAAGCTATAAAGATTGGAAGATTGCTTATAGATGATCACAAGTTCAAATTTATCTTTATAGCACTATGTACTGACAATATTCTATTAAAATTTTTCTTCAGTTTTTTACAATAAAGTTTCTGAGTGAATCTTTTGAAAAGAGAATCAGATGCTTTTATCTCATTGGAATGAAGATTTGGAAGAAATGTTATTATTGAATGGATTTACTTAAATCTAGCACAGATTAACAACCAATATTGCAAAAGTAAATTGATAGCAAATTGTTCTTTGGAATTTTAAACTGGGTTTCTGAAACTTTTTGGAAGTTGCATTATCTTCTGGTAAATAAGCAAAGATAAACAAACAGAAACCTACAAACAGTATTACAAAATATACCATAAAAGTTCTAAGATTAAAAAACATTTTTTGATTCCCACTTTCCCTTTTTTTCAATTTGAAGTACATTCCTGTAGTTAGGGAACTTTTATGTACTTTGGTAATGTATGTTCAGTAATACTATGCTTATTCTAATTATTAGAGTTATGGCCTAACTAGGATAATTTAATTATTTCTAAGATCAATCTTAAGTAGTAGAACAGTCAACTGCACTTTAAGTGAATAAACTAATACTTGTTAGGAAAAATTCAAATACTGTGAAATATACAAATTTAAATGAACAGTAAATAAGTTTACATGAATTTACATGCCATGTAACCCATGTTACTCTCACAGCAATCAAGGTATATAATATTTTCATCATCTCTTTCTGGTTATCTCTCCCCTCAGCAGTCAGAATCTCTGTTCTGATCTCTATTACTATGGATTGGCCTTATATTAAAAGTCAGGTAAATGAGACATTGAAATTTATATTCTTTGTGTCTGATTTTTTCATTTGAATTGATTTTTTAAAAAAATTGATCCTTGCCTTTTGTGTGTATCAATAATTCACTCATTGCTGAATAGTATCATATTATGAATATACCATGATTTGTTTTCTCTTTCACCAATTAATGGACATTTACATGATTTTCATTGTTCAATTATTATAAAGTTTCTATATTCTTTGAAAGGTCTTTTGTGCAGATATGCTTTCCTTTTTTTAAAAAAAAATATTATATATATAGGGGTAGAATTGCTTTGTCACAGAGCAGGTTTAATTTTATAAGAAACTGAATAGCACTTTTCCAAATTGGTGATAGCATGTTAATTTCCACCAACAATTTTGAGACTACTTGTTACTTCATATCCTCCCCACCAAATTTAATATTATTAA
>NW_011888784.1:20049037-20053353 GCF_000151845.1 Pteropus vampyrus | reverse complement strand
TAATACTATGCTTATTCTAATTATTAGAGTTATGGCCTAACTAGGATAATTTAATTATTTCTAAGATCAATCTTAAGTAGTAGAACAGTCAACTGCACTTTAAGTGAATAAACTAATACTTGTTAGGAAAAATTCAAATACTGTGAAATATACAAATTTAAATGAACAGTAAATAAGTTTACATGAATTTACATGCCATGTAACCCATGTTACTCTCACAGCAATCAAGGTATATAATATTTTCATCATCTCTTTCTGGTTATCTCTCCCCTCAGCAGTCAGAATCTCTGTTCTGATCTCTATTACTATGGATTGGCCTTATATTAAAAGTCAGGTAAATGAGACATTGAAATTTATATTCTTTGTGTCTGATTTTTTCATTTGAATTGATTTTTTAAAAAAATTGATCCTTGCCTTTTGTGTGTATCAATAATTCACTCATTGCTGAATAGTATCATATTATGAATATACCATGATTTGTTTTCTCTTTCACCAATTAATGGACATTTACATGATTTTCATTGTTCAATTATTATAAAGTTTCTATATTCTTTGAAAGGTCTTTTGTGCAGATATGCTTTCCTTTTTTTAAAAAAAAATATTATATATATAGGGGTAGAATTGCTTTGTCACAGAGCAGGTTTAATTTTATAAGAAACTGAATAGCACTTTTCCAAATTGGTGATAGCATGTTAATTTCCACCAACAATTTTGAGACTACTTGTTACTTCATATCCTCCCCACCAAATTTAATATTATTAATATTATAAAGTTTAGCCTTTCTGATGGTGTGTGGTGGTATCTCATTCTGGATTTAATTAGTTTTTCCCTGATAACTAATGCCTTTGGGCATCTATTCATGTGCCAAAGTCCACATATATATTTCTGAAATGTCTTTCCAAGTATGCTGCCCATTTTAATTGAATTATTTGGATGCTTATTATTGATTTATGAAATTTATTTATGAAATTACATATTCTGAATACAAGTCCTTATTTATTTTCAATTTTTAATGCCATCTGATGGGCAGATGAAGATAAGTATCTCTTTAGGTTTCCATAGGACAAGAAGGCTTTCTGAAACAGGATTTTCAGTTAAACCAGCACAGTACTAGGGAAACTAGGATGATCCACTCTGAAAGTCAAATTCATCACTTTTTCCCTTTATGTTTAGTACTTTGTGTGTCACCTTGTAGAATTCTCTGCCTAACCGTAGGTCATGAAGAAATTCTTCTGTTTTATTTTAGAATCTCAAAACATTTTGTTTTTATGTTTACCTTTGCGAGACACATTTTTGTCCTGCAGCCCAACGCATACACTTGAAACACTGTTGGAAAGACTCTCTTGAGTCCCATTATCACAAAAGCAATTAGCCACTATGTCTTCTTTTTTCTCATTTAAAATACTGTTGTGCCTATTCCAAGTCTTTTTTATTTCCATATAAATTTTATAATCAACATGACAATTTCTAAAAAAAAAATCTCATTCAAATTATGATTGGGATTACATTGACTATTTAGATCAATTTGTGTAGAATTGCTATCTTTATATTGTTTTCCAATCTATGAATTTGATGTTTCTATTTATTTTTTAATTTCTTTTATAGTATTAAGCATTTTTCATATAAAAGTCTTTATTCTTTGTTAAATTTACTACTAAATATTATGTGGTTATGCTTTCTAAATGGATTTTTACATTTATTTAATACTAATTATAAATAAAAAACCTTTTTTTTTTTTTTTACTATATACTATATTTTGATCTATAAAAGACATCTTTTGTTTCCTGATTTGACAGTAAATGACTTGCCCATTGACACAGGCTATGGGTATTATTCATAAACATATTGACCAATGAGGTTCATATTATCTGCTTGTGCTACTTATTTTAATGTTGCTTGCTTTAGTGCTTTTGTTTATTATTGGCTTGGTTTCTTTTTAAACTATTAAAATGGTTAAACTAATATGTACCAGTGGAAATAAAATAGTTGCAATGACTCTAATATTTAAAAACAAAACAAAACAATGTTTTAGTTGTTGAGGCATTGTTATTTGTCTTTTCAAAGGACAATAATTTTTAGTAATTACTATTCATATAAGAATTGATTTGAGCATCCCTTGATTCACAAGTTTTACTGAAGTTAGCAGGAAGGATCTATCTTTTAGAACTCATCTATCAGTGGGAATAAGGCTCATTAAAACAGATTTCTTACTGGGATAGCGCTTCAGAATACTATCTAGTTCTCTTCTCTCAGAACTATATTGATTAGCATGATCTATAGATACACTGGTTTTATGTCGTGCAGGTATAATTTACTTTTTTTTATCTAGCACAGCAATTCAAATTTAAATCTAAAATCACAAGAACTACCACACTTCTACTAGAATTCAACTTCTGTGAGCCACAATTTTCTCTATTACAAAATGGGAATATTTTAAACTTTACTAGAATTATCCAAGGTTATCTTGGAACATGGCAAATAGGTTCCTTCAACTTAGTACTCTCTGTGGGAGATGGTACATAGGCTCTCAAAGTTCAATGCAGAAGGACATAATTACATATATTAAGTCTTTTGAATATTGTACAATTTGACACCAAGGGAGAATGATAAATATGATCCATAGGAATGATAAAATGGAATGATCTGGCAGATAATTTTCAGAAAGGATGTCTGAAGGTCATTTATATTCTTGGCTGAATTAACTTATATTTCTTCTTTGATTATCCTTGCGTACCCAACATTTCTCACATCATTGCTAATAGCAAATCAGTAGACTGCCTGACATTCAAGATTTTTCCTCTTAATTGCACTATCTTTTTGCAATATCTTCAAAGTGCCCTTTAAAGAGTGAAAGAAGCATTCAGACTTAAGATATACTCCTTGCTTGCTTAATTTACAACCTACAGGACCAATAACTATGATTATTAACAAAACCAATACTGGATTCGAGAGGCCTTCACCTCCACTTCAAAGAATTAAAATACCTTTTATTTTTGTGTTGGGCTGCTACACACTAATGTTCTGCTCAGTATGTAGAAATGAAAATCCACACAACAAGGATGATTGTCCTGGCATCAAATGCTTCCTATCTCTGGTTGGCCTATACATAATAACTATTGGCTTCAAAATTGTTATCATAAAATTCATTTTACTTATCTGTGGAGATACACTGAGATGTGTGAGGCAGAGAGGCATAGAAGCTGGAGTTTTTGTAAGTTTGAACACTTTTTACTTAGAGTTAGTGAAGCGCAGATGAATACCATCAAAAGTGAGTTTGTTCACAAGGCTTATAGCCCAACATAATGTGTATATCAATGTAGGATTGCTCTATTTGAGCTAAGTTTTATTAATACATAAGTATATATATAGAATAAATGAATAATGTGATATAATAGATTATTCTATAATAAAAGACTAGTGAATAGTTTATTAGAACTATATGCCAGATACTTTCAAAGTATTTAAAGATATTATTAAATCCTTTTCCCACCCCATCCCACCAAGAGGTAGGGAGTGTTATTCCTTACAGTTTTTTTGTTTTGTTTTGTTTTGTTTTAACTTGAATAAAATGAGACAATTAGGTAACCAGTGTGCATAAGCTAACAGATGGTAGAGTTAGAATTGACCTACAAAGTCCACTTTTAACTGTATTCTGTTAGAAGTTTTCAACTTGGGAGATAATTCTGATGTGTTCAGTGCTGTCAACTCAAAAAAGGAAAAAAAACCAAAATACTAATTTAATATGTTATAAATGTTTGGCAAACCTGGGTTTTCTAGAATCTGACAGTTTTTGAATGTATTAACTTAAAAAAAAATTATTGCTAAATACCTTTGTTAATTTTTGTTTCCCAGATAAGAAAACAATTTTATTCATATACTTTTGAACTTCCAATATAGTTTGATTTTTCAAAGTATTATATTTCTGATTTGTTTACATCTATTTCTGGTTATTTTGCCCAGGCATTTTTTTCATTTTTATACATTTGTGTACCTACTCATATTGCTCCTTTTTTTGAATCAAATGTTTAAATGGCTCTCAGATGAGGCAGTATTATTAGTTCATGCTTTTACTCTGTAATACTCAGGAAATTAATTATATACTGCATTCTTGCCTTATATTTTTTGTCTTTAGTCACATAGACTAATCTTTCATTACTTTATTATCTCCAAATGTTTATTTTTATTCCTACAAGAGACTTTAGTAGATGATTTAGAATAATAATTGACTTAGTGATCTACTTTTGAATAGACAAGTTTATTCAATACAATTATTTTCTCACTTCTTTATTCTGCCACCTTTTAATAATCTCAGCCTA
>NW_011888784.1:20033981-20048272 GCF_000151845.1 Pteropus vampyrus | reverse complement strand
CTATGATCTTTTACATAATGTTAGAGAACATTCTATGTTTTCTTATTTTTATATTACATGTGGAGGCTTCCTTGAAGTTCAAGAGTTTTCAAAACAGGTGTAAGTTTACTCGAAGTGCAAAATGAATATATAACAAAGGCAAAAAAGTGTGTGGTTAAATGCACTGCCTTGAAAGTAAATAGAACACTCGCTTCAATTCTCAGTTTTCTAGTTCTAAAGATCTGATGCTGGGAGGTTATTGTCTGTATTTCAGTTTACCCATCCAAAAAATAAATATAGTAACACCAACTAGGTTACAAGGTAATTAAAAAGCTAAATTGGGTAATGTATGAAAAGTATTTAAGATAATACCAGATATACAGTAAACAATGATAACTCTATAAAATTCAGTTTTATATAGTTTTTTTTAATGAACTAGTTAATAAATATGGAAATAAATAAAATCGATGTTTTCTTTGCTCATCATACCCTTCTATTGTAAATAGAACATATAATTTCTTGTTACTCATCTGATTTGGGCTGATTAAATCAGCAAAAAATCCTACCCAGGCCATGTTTTTCATGTCCATTCTATTACAGATTTTAGCTCTTCATTGTCATGATATAACAACTTTATGAGGTGTGAACATAAAGAAGGATAAAAGAGAACCTTAAATTATATTTTCCTAACTTTCCTATTTTTTTCCTCTTCCTTTCTTTCCTTCCTTTCCTCTCCCTCTCTCTCCTCCCCTGCCTAATTCTTTCCTTTCCTTTCTTTTCTTTTCTTTTCTTCCTAAAACAAATTGTGAGGAATTAACAAAAATAAGGGATGTTGAAGGATCAGCAGTTCGAAAGGTGATAATAAGTTCAGATTATTGAACATTGAATAGATTGTAGTTGGAATGATATATTTAATGTGTAATTTAAGAGAATGATTAATATTTCAGTATCAGCAGAGAGTTGATTGCTATTATCTTTGATAGTTGATGAGATAGTCAAGGGTCTAAAAAAAGGTCACTCTGCTCACTGTTTGCTAAACTTAAGAACAAAGCATATTAAATCAAATTGAGACTCACAAAGAATTTTACTTTTTCTAAATAAATATTCTTGGTTGTCACATCTAGAAATTATGATTTAAGAAATCAAGTGGGAAATGAGAATGGAAGTTAGAATCTATATATTTTAAATGCTCCTTAGGTTATCAAAATTAAAAAAAAAAAAACAACTTTTGCTCTGTTAATGACATTTTTAAAAGAAAGAAAAATGTACAAACTGGGAGGAAATATTTTACAAATCACATATCTAACAAAAGGCTTGTATGCAGAATATATAAAGAATATCCGACATTCAACAGTAAAAAAACAAACACAATAAAATACAAATCCAATTTTTGAAAAATAGGCAAAAACTTCCATGTTGTACCAAAGAGAATATAAGCATGGTAAACAAGCCCATGAAAAGATATACAGTATTTTTAGCCATTAGGGAAATATATTAAAACCATATTGTGATACCACCACATACTTATGAGAAAGCCTTAAAAAAATGACAATACCAAAGGCAGGTATGGATGTGTAGCAACAAGAGCACTTATATATTGCTGTTGGGACCCTGGAAAACACTATTACTTTCTTATAAAGTTATATACACACTTTCCATATGACCCAACAATCCAATTTCAGGCATTTATCTTACCTAGAGAAATGAACACTTCTATGTTCACACAAAAACTAATATGCAAATGTTCTAGCAGCTCCATTTAGAATCAATAAAAACTAAAATCAAGCCAAATGTCCTGCAGCAGTTGAATGGATCAACAGTGTGTAATACACCCATGTAATTAACATAACTCAGAAATAAAAATGAATGGGATATTGATAAACACAACTTCTGAATAAATCTCAAAGGCCTTATGCTAAATGAAATAAGGCAATCTGAAGAAGTCAAATACTGTATGATCTCATTTATTTTACATTATCAAAATGATAAGTCTATTGTGAGGGAGAGGAGACTAGTGAATGACAGAGTTTAAGGGTAGAAGGAACTTGTGACTACAAAGAGTAAGCATGAAAGGTTTTGGGGGCTGATGGAATTGTCTGTATCTTGGTTTTTGTGGGAAATTCACAAATCTATAAATGTGCTAAAATGTATAGATTTGCACATCCAACAAAAATGCACTTTATTTTGTTAATTTAAATATTAAAATTAAACAACATCAACAAAAACATCCCCTAGGTGGTTCTAAAGCACATCTGGGATTTGGGACCAGCAGTTTGAATTGACCAATTTCCCTGACAGTTCTAAATCAGTGAGTCAGGAATATAGACCAGGAATTTATTACTTTAATACATATTCTCAGGAACTGCTTTATGGCTTATATGAATAAAAGAATTATCTCATTGAAGTCCAACTGGTAGAATTGTATAAGATGAATATCAGGGAAAATGTTGATTGGAGGAATTAAGAGGTCATCAATGACCACTACATTTACATTTGCACGTACCATGCTGCAATGTTGTTTATTCACTGATGTCTCCATTTTATATCATTCTGAGATGTTTATTCTGTTCTGAATCATTATCCTTGAGCTCATTGTGTGAAAAGGGAGTAGACACATCAACTTGGCTCTCATTCACTATTTATGAAATGGTTGTTTTTGGAATCAGAATACTAAAGTGATAGAGGGAGAAGACTCATTACAATAATCCAAACTTAATGTAAAATGAGTGCTATGTAAATAAACATACTAAGGTCAAAATCTGGGTTGACCTCTAGCTTACTGTAACACTACCATTGTGTTTCTCGTTGTTTTACTCTACTCAGCAATATCCTGCAATAAACTATCAGTATATGGCTGGCTCCTTATATCGGAGACCTAATATAAGGAGGTATTATCGAGCTGGCACTGTCAAATACAAGCAATACCTCAGGTTTTCAGGACCATTCTCCTGGAAGTCAAGTCAAATAACCGTATTAAAATATTCTTTTTGAAAAAAGAAGATCAAAAATTTATCCATTGGTTTTTATATCCCATTGGAGAATATTCAACCCACAGGATAGCAACTCTTACATTTCTACATACTTGGGCAACACGGAGGGTTCTGTCTGTAGTGCTTTGTGATCAGCAGAGGAGTCCTTGCTGAAGGAAATGCTAGGGATGTGATGAGTGATGAGGTTCTGAAACAAGACTCAGTCATGTTGCACCTATGTGAACTTGATTTGTTGTTATGTTATAACAGCAGCTGGAACAAAAGGCAGATGAGGCTAAGAAGGTCTAAAGTTGCCAAAGAGATAGATACCTGATATACTGCCCTGCTCTATCACACCCTATCTGTAATGTAGAAATATCAGTTTTATTTTTCCTGTTCTGCAGTTCCAAAAGTCTACTTTAAAACTAGGATCTATATTATTGAATAACCAAAATGTGCTCTTTTCAATAGCATCCACTGGTTTGGTTCAAATCCTAGCTCTGCTACTTTGTAGTCTCTAAACATGAGTAAATTTTTTAAGCTTCAATTTCCTCTTCTGAACAATAAGGAGATAAATAAAATATTTTGGGGAACAGTGAGCGGAATGAATATATGTAAAACACATTAACACCACGGTTGGCATGGGGGGCACTCAAAAATTTATAATAATTATATTTTACTTGTAATTAGGAAAATATTTATAAAATAATGGAACATTTTGAGGAGGGAGCAATGAGATTCAGCATTCAGGAAGATACAATGATATTTGAATGGTGAAGACTTTATAGGTGAAGATTAAAGTATGTAAGACAGCAGTCTGAACATTGTTTGAAAGTGAAACATTTATTCCTTGAAAGGCACATGCGAGTAACAGATTTGGGAGCACTGTATGACAGATAAGTTCGTCAGTGTGAAAAGAACCAACAAAAAGCAAGAGGATATAAATTTCTGACGTGAAATAAACAGTTTGTGTTCAATAGAAAAAGTGAATGGTGCTAATCAAAAGACTTGAAGTATCTGGGTTTGAATTTGTGACAAAAGGGGGATTTTAGAGACAAAACTGTAACAGAATGAAGAGGAAAGAAGATTAATGTTGATTTTCTAGGGAAGGATTATTTATTGTTGTTTTATGTTCTGGATTATATGAGTAACAGTATAATGGGCATTGTATAAAATACAGTTTATGTCCCTCTTACAAGATAAGTAGGACTAGAATTCATAGATAAAAGGTAAGGCATCTGTTACTTGAGAAGTGTCAGGTAATAGGCTACCTATTTTTTTTTTTTTCTCCTTCCTCTAAAGCCAGTCTCATATAGAAAAATTGCAAAGGAAAGATTTCATATAGGAGTCACACAAAAAGTGAAGGAGATATGAATAAAAAATAGAAATTTCAAATGTAGGGATAGATTGGAATAAAACAGAATAACTATTAGGAGGAAATCAATAAGAAAAGCCACTATCTAGGTAGACTTAAATTTGTCTAGTACACAGTAGAAAAATAATAAAAAATATATATCATATAGATCACAATTTAAAAACAGAGATTAAATCAGATATGTTATGATCTATTTTTTAAAAAACTGATAAACAGCCAGTTGGTGGATTTCAAGTCATTGCCTTAGATAAACTTCCAGTATTTCTAACAAAGAATTGTTAATTTGAGCATTTGAATTTGCATATTTACTAAAATGTTCTGTTAATGAAATATTTCATAGTATCTTCCTTTATTGTTTGATTTCTCATTGAATTAAATGTTACCAAGAAATATGTGAAGCACTATGAAAAGGAGAAATTAGAATTAGAAGAAAACTGAAGAGTAGAATACACAATGTCTATTGATACATCCAAGGTAACCATTATCCATGAAAAACAAAAGCACCAGGAAGCAGACAAAAGGAAACTGGCAAAAGGAAAATGTTCATTAAGATATATGGTATGAAGAGATATATACCAATGTGACTAGAAAAAATTTTTTTGTAAGAAAAGACATGAAAACCATTCTCTTTTCTTGAAACTGTTATTATTGAGCTGTGGACATAGGCTTTGAAATTACTTTCAAATAACCCAGTGCCTTGAGTGCTGACAAGGCCTTCTAGTATTGGCCATTAGTCAGGAAGTAGAACACTGAGACATTATAGCTCAACAAAAATAATAATCTAGCACAAAGCAAGCCTCTGGACACTGTCTTGATGGTTCAAAAGTAGAGTAGACACAGGAGACATAATCAGTACAGAAGAAAAGTATTCTTAACAAATCTAATATTTCTCTTGACTTTCGTTGCTACCATGTTGATCCAAGTCACCATTCCTCACCTAGACTCCTGCCTAGTCAACTCTCTAGTTTCCTTTTTCATTCCCACCTATATCCACCATAATCTATTCTCCACACAATAGTCACAGCGATATTGTTAAAAAGTAAGTCACATGATGTCATTTACTCTGTACTAGAAGCCCTCCAATGATTTCCTATTACATTTCAATGTGTAATCCAATATCCTGACCAGCACTTCAAAGACATGACATGGACTTATTCTGGCCTTTGGTATCACTTTGCTTTCAGCTTATTGTTCTTTCTTGACCCACAGTAAGGAATAGCCTGCCTCAGCATCTTTGTAGTTATTGTTTGCTCCACATGGAATTTTCTGTTTCTAGGTATTCTCACAAAGTTTTTTCCTTCTCTCCATTCGGATCTTCACCCAAGATAATCATCTCATATTTACCGCCCAGCCTATCTCATATACCTTTCTAAGTTACTATCACTTTACCATTTCTTCAAAGCACTTGTCTCTGTAAAAAATTATGTTTATTTTCTGATCCATCAATTATGATGTATAATAAGTACAGGGATTTGTTTTATTTGTTACCAAATCTTAGCATCTGGAAAGCATTAGGACCTAAATTATTATTATAATTTTTGCTAAAATGAATGAAAGAATGAATGAATGGGGAAAAAAGGATACAGAGCTAAGTGTTTTTCAAACACAAATAACTGAGCCAGCACTCTCCAATATATCTTTTCTTAATAGTGTAAACTGTTCTATATTTGCACTGTCTAATTCAGTAGCCACTAGAAAAATGAGTTTATTAAGCACTTGAAAGCTGGCTAGTAAAACTGAAGAATGCATTTTTTATTTTCTTTAAATAATTTGAATGGCCACATTTCTATCATATTGGACAGCACAGCACAGGCCAATAGCAGAGGCAGGGAAATAACTAGGCCTACTAGCATAGCAATATGACCAAATATATATTGTGCAATTCAATTTTTTTAAATGCCCATTGAAATGTTTAGATTATTTGAAATGAGCACCCTGATGTTACTACATTAGCAAAACTTTTAATTTCAACTTCAAAGATCTCATTTTCACTTATGCTGATGGTTCATTATGTAATATTGGAATGTATAAGCTTATAAGTAAAAGTTATTTTTTAACTACTGAGAATAAATGAAAATAAAAAGAAATGAGTTAAATTTTTATTTTTAAATTTTCAAAACATTTATAAAACAATTTCTAGCTTTGGCAATGGTTTGGGTGGATTTGTTTAATGGATTTAAATTAAAGACTTTGTCCATTTGATTTCATATATACAAATTTGCCAGTGAAATAATTAGATCTAGGTCAAATGTGTTTGATGTACAAGTATTTTCAATGGCTCTATTACTTATAACAATGCAAAGTGGGGATATTCTTAACAACCAAGGATAATGGATTTATGTGAACTAGAAATGTACTCATTCTATTTCTGAAGTACATATGTGGGACTAAACCACTAATTTTGTCCTAAAAAAGGTATAACATACAATACGATATATTATATGTATATATTATATTAAAGTCAATCATTAATTTATGATTGCTTAAGCCATCAGTAATTACTTTTTATTTATTAATTTATATTTTTTAGGAGATTATAGCATCAATAACTGCATTAGCTAAGGTTAATTATCTCTGTTTTAAGTAAAAACTAACAGTTCATTAGCCTTCTAAATAAGGATCACCTCCTGCATATTGTATAGCTTTGCATTTCCTTAGGCACCACCTTCAGCTTATCTAAAAAACTTTTACTATACTCTTTTCATCTTCCTCCTAGGTTTTAATAATCTGTTCAATCTGTCTAATTTACCAGCTTCTTCTTGATTCTCTGTTCTCTATCACTTGTACCTTCAGCTCAGAGGAACCATAAACAGCCAGGGGTAGACTACATCAGTTAATATGTTCTTGTGTGCAAGAAAAAGAATGTACTACTTAAAATGACTTAAACTAAAATGTAAATTTACTGATTTAGAGTTAAAAAATAAAAGTTCAAGGACAAGGATAACTGGGTTTGGTTTAATTCATACCATATGATTCAGAAGTATATGCTTCCATTTTTCTTTCTGCATTTACTGAAAAGGTTCTGAGATTCAATCCCTTCAGTCTGATCACTTGCCCAACAATGACTCATTCAGTGGGATATCAGTGGTTAACGTCTATGGAACTTTAACTTTGGAGTAAGGAGTGGAATATACTTCTCTGAATCCACATCATAGACCTCACATTAAAATTGGAATCTGTTAGATAGGAGGGAAGGAAAATCAATCCTAGAAAGAAAGTCAACTACAGAACTGGATTGTTGCTGCCTGTATTCCGGACCACAACAGACTCCCCTACTATAAAAAAATAATTCAGATACAACCTGGTGGCAAAATGAATATTTATCCTTCATTGCAATGTATAGGATGCACAACTGTTTAGCAATTTGAACAGGGCCGTTACTTATCTCTTCCCAATGAGTATTTATATGTTCCCTTTTTGTGGTTTAGAAATGACAAATGAGCTATTGTATTGCATTAGGTGTCAAAAAACAGTAGGTTATTTGTTATTTTAGCCAAAATTCATTGAACTCTCTTTTGTAAGAATTTTTTTTTTAATAGTCTTGTTTTATTTTATAGTACCCTGCTTGCTTATCAGCATTTATTCATAGTTTAATCATGGTATACCCTCTAATGCCCACTAATATCATCTACAATAGAATAAGCACCATTATAAATTACTTTTAATATAACAAAAACAATGTACTAAAACACAATTATTTTGATTTGGATTTATGTATAATTTTTTAAAAATCAACTCTGAATTTCTGTTGTTTCTCCACCAGACTGTATAAGAAAATTTGTAAGGAAATTAAATATAAAGTCAATCTAAGCTATTATAGAAAACAGTATCTTTAATATAAGAAAAAATGACCATTCTGAAGTAAGGAAACAGGAGTGTCATTCGAACACAATTTATCATTGCAAATAAAGTAAGAATTAGAAAAAATATGATTTTTCTACCTGTGAGTTTTGAAGGTAGTGTAAAATTATAGCTTGGCGCTTTCTGAAAAAATATAAGTCTGATTTATAGAGTTCAGGACTGACAAGAGTGTATAGAAATTGCCGTAGTTCAACTCTGGCTTAGGGCTTTGAAGTGGCATTACATAGTTATTCTCACAATAAAATTGTTCACCTTTCATTTTATAGAACATGTTAATGGATGGTACTTTGGGAGCCTTGAAGTGATGTGTCATGCCCCCAAACATTGAGATATATTTCGAGTATTTAAATACCAGTTCTTGGGCACCACATATAAATATACTGGCTTTCGGTATGTTTTAATTATGCCATAGGCAGCCAATGGAATTTTCCTGAAAAGATCGTCACTTCCTTTATCAAAAGTAAACTTATCTATCAACATATCATTACCATATTTGTAATATTGTAGCATAGACTAGTGGAGAGATTGTTAAATAAAAAGACATAGGAAGAAATTATATTGCTGGCATTGTAAAAAAGAATTATATTACATTTAAGTCCTTAGCTGTATTATCTTCAACACATCACTTTAAATAATTTAACCTCTCTGAGGCTTATTTTCTGTAAAATGCAGGTAAAATTACCTGCATTATTTGTCATCGTGTGTTTGTTGTTAAATACAAATAAGATAATGTGTGAAAAATTATATATTGATTCTATTCCAATATGCTTTTCTGGTTTTTCTCTTGATCCCTTGTTAAATTATCTAACCAGTAAATGTTATTTTTTCTATGTTTCTATTCTTAACCCTCTTCCCTTGACTTGTTATTTTTTCACCTCTGTGAGTGATTTTATTCCCTTCCATTGACGTAGATTTTGATACACATTCATGATTTTCTAGCACCAACTTCAGTTCAAGCTCTGGCACCCAAATAGGGAACCATTTACCAAGGATTCACTGCTAAATTTAGTTATGTCCCTTTTATTTAGGCCTGACAGCTACCTCAGTTCTAAGAGTCAAGTTGGCCATTTAAAAAGCACTAACAACCTGAGTAAACTGCAAACCTGGAATCTTATTTAAGTTTGTTTAGGAATCTCATTTTTATAAACTCTTCAATCCAAGCAACAACCAAATCATCTATTTTATCTCATCATTCTATATCCTTTGAATCTACATATACAGCCATAATTTAAACTACCACAATATTAGTTTCTAACTTGTCTTTCTACTTCTTGACCATCGCACAGACGGCAAGTTGCTATATCTTAAACACAATCCTACATACTCATACCCCTCTCAAATCTTTTGAATGGTTCTCTTACACCTAAAATGTAATGAGACCGTTACAATGACCTATGTACTTTCAGCATCTGGTACCACCTTCATACGTCCTCAGTTGTCAGTTTAGGCCCTGAAAATGAGGCAGATATCAGCACACTCTCTAGATCCGCAGTATGAAATTAAATTTTATTTCCTGAACATACAATTGTTTCATGTCTCAGTGGCTTCACACATGCTGTTTCCTAATGTCTAAAATGTCTTTCCTTATTCACCTAATTAATCCATACTTATCTTTAACATGCTTTCTCATGAATTTTCTCCTTTAGGAAATTATATATCTATTCTTGTATATCTAAAATTCTATGATGATTCAGTTATAAATCTGATGCCCCCCTAAAAATTTGTTTTTGTAAGCCTCTCAGGGGCATAGATGAATAACCCTGATGTATGTAGGGAAGGACTTTAATTTTAAAATTATATTATTATGATTTATTAAAACATACTAAAGAAATTAGCAATTAAAATGTGACTCCTTTGTATACTGATGCATATCACCTTTTAGTAAAAAATAGTTAGATTTGAATGAATACAGAGTTAAATCTTAACTGTAATAATGAATTTGATATAATATACATTTACATTGTTCATTTGTTTAAAAAAGAACATAAATTTACATTATACACATATATACATTAATGTACATAGTCAATTAATGGCATTTATTCTGTTATAAATAAAATATATGATAAATGAAAACATTATTTTAATAGAAGTAAAGTCAGAACTGAGGCATTTTATCCTGTAGGTGATTCCTAATTTTATAGACATAAGACTTATTGTATATAAATATATTGTTATTAATTTTCATGATAATATTTTATTACATTTTATTCTACAAGGCATTAGTGATATGCAGACATATAAAGTTTTATATGATCATAGCATATACCCTGAAACATAACAAATGTCAACTGAAAAGAGACTAGTATGAAATGATTAGCTTTTCATCATAAGATGATCATTTATTTTGTCATCTAAACAAGGACAACACTTATACCAGTGCCATAGATATAAATTGATACTGTTCCATATAAACCAAGTTGCATAGACTTCTGATCATTCTAACAATAAATGTAATGTAATAGTACTATATATAAAATATAATCTATATATCATGTTTATATAGTCACACACACACTGGTAAATACATATGTAGCATATATAGTATTGATGTATATATATAATATTTATGTATATATATGTGTGTGTACATTATATATATATATATATATATATATACTGTCTATACACTTTTTTATTAAATGTTAACTTCTTAATACAAAATGGAAGAAAAAAATACTATACAATTTAATTTGATTTGTTTTTTTACAGTGCTGTATTGAATTGGTTAAATGAGGGCAGTCCATTTATGTTTCCCTTTCACGAAAATTTTTATTTGTTTTCTATTTATGTTTCTAGATAAGATTTCACTGGTAGAAAGAGCCCCCTCCATAACCAAAAAAGAAAGGGGACAAAGAAATTACATTATACTTGGCTTAGCACTGATTTCTCTTTACACTTCTTTCCATGTACTCAAGTTTCTTTCATATACCTCAAAGTGAAATCAATACAAGTGAAAAATCACTTCATAAACTAGAAGTTGGCAAGACCCAAATTTCTATTTTCTAGTTCAGGCTGTTAACCATTTCTTATATAAAATGGCTTCAAACCAGTTTATAATTTTGTTTATAGTGTTCTGGGTGAGCTCTAGTTTATCAGTGTTATATATATATTTGAACTGAAGCTATTTATAAAACTTGATATGATCTCATTAATGCTGCATAAAAATACCTTCACTTCTTTTATTTATATGCATTGATTAATGCACCTAAAAATTACATTAACATTTTGGTGTTCCCATTATATTGCTTTAATTGATTTGAAGTGTTTCAAATCAATTAAACCTTTGAATCTTGTTTATACATGTTCCAATAAAGAGAACTAGAATTTACTATTCTACTTCTGTAGCTGGCTCCTTGGCCCAAATGTAAGATATGCCAAAGCCTTGTACATTTTTTCTTTTATCTTTTTAGGGTACTTTTAATCTGTCATCACTATCTCTTCAACTTCATGTCTCTAGAAAATGTGATTAATGGACCCTCTACATCTTTATCAAAGTCACTGATAAATGCTGAAAAGATCAAGTCGTAAGACAGAGACTTCTAACACATTACTAGAGCCTTAACACCTGAGTTGATGTCAAACTATCAATAAATAACCTAAAATATATTTTTCATCCTATTTAAAGTATGCTTTATCAGACTAGATTGACTCACACAAGACATATAAATGTGTCTCTTGCCAAGGACCAATCATTCTAGCATATTACTGTAATTAATATTCAATCCTCTTATGTCATCCTTTCCCATATTACAATTATAAATCGAAAGAAGGAATGAATGGACCATAAGTACTCCAGTATTATTCTGTTCTGTGCTCAAAATGTCATTATTTCCATATCTATGCTTTTATATCACTATATGAGTCACTAAATATCAAAACTCACTCCTTTCTTCCTATATGAGTAACAAATTCTATTTTATGGGGACTTTCTTGTTTTCTTCTTCAATAAGATATATCATCTGCTCTTGAAACATGAATTATATGTATATTATCTGTTATTTGTCTTAAGAAGTGCTATGTTTCATCTCTTCTTGGTATAGCATTGTATGTTAACTAGCTTGAGGAAAATGGAAAGATTCGGATCATAGACTCTAAGGTAGTTTTAAAGGCTAAGATTTCAGGATGAGTAGACATATAACTTGGACTAAGAACCAACTGGTGCCAGTACTTTAATGATACACCAGCTCTCTCCTTCTTTAAATCTCATATTAGTTTATTTTATGTTCTAATGGGCTTTATTCTGTTTTTCACTAGAGAATGGCTGTTTCCACACAGTGAGAATTTTGAGGGCTTATCACTTCTACTTGTTAAATCTATACCCTATAGTTTCAACCAAAGAAGAGGGATATATTTTTCTTTTTCACTAATGAGGTGGGGAAGGGAGAAGGAGAGTGGAAGGGAGAGAGGAAGGGAGGGAGGTAGGGAGCGGGGGGAGAGAGAGAGAGAGAGAGAGAGAGACAGAGAGAGAGAGAGAGAGAGAGAGGGAGAATATGAATTTAGAAAGTATATTAAGTAGTCTTTTATGGGTGGGGTAATTATCCTAGTTTAATCAAACTGAGATTAGGGAACAGAGACAATGTAGAACACAGAAGGTGTACTGATGAAGTTTGAGACCACCAAAGCAGTTCCTATTCTTGACCCTGGCTTTGATTCCTCTAAGCTCATTGCTGTTCTGTGGGGTTACAGACAACTTTACATGTCTAAATAATTTCCTATGTGAAAAGTTTTGTGTTTACCATTTGGCTATAGTGGAGCCATAATTCCATAATTTTCTTCCCAACTCACTCCACTTTTCTGACTATTGAATTTTTCATTTTATCTTCTGATAACAATTTTATTTTTCATCTTTGAGACTCTCTGTGTTCCTTAGTTTGTTATTCTATAATAACATATTCTTTCTTAAAGCTTCTGATATTCACTGAGATTCAGATTAGAAGCATTTCCACCCTGAGGGTTATTTGGCAACTTGTGGAGAGATTTTTAGCTGTTACAACTGATGGGAGTGGGGTGGGGGCAGGGGCTTGCTACCAGCATCTAGTGGGTAGAGGCCAGTTCCCTACAACAATTATCTGTGCCAAAATATCAATAGTGCTGAGGTTGAGAAATTTTGTTCTAGATACTATAAAAGTCTTTCTAAAAATTGGTAGCACAGATCAAAAAAATGAACCCTACCCCACAGTTATTGAATCATAATGTTAGGATGGGTATGAAGGCCTGAAAATTTGCTTTTTTGAACAAGTTTCTCAGATAATTCTTAAACACACTGAAGTTTTCAAACTATAACTACAAGATGCTATGAACTATGCCCTTTCTCAATATGAGAAATGTTGCATTTGGAGCACAAGCCGTCTTCTAAACTCTTTTTAAGGTTAAAGAAAAAACCATACTTCATAATCTCCTTTGGTAATTGGCCCTGATAACTATAATAACACACTGTTTATTTCCTATTTGACTCTGATCTCTCCAGCCTTTCAGAACTATCATTAACACTTTGCTCTTGATTTATCTAGAAATATCTTTTAAAGTGCTTCATTATTACAAGCAAATTACTATCAATTATCACTATGCAATGCCAACCTCTGATCGCCATCAGTGTGTGAATCACCCAGGAAAGATAAAATCTTTCGATGATTAAAGATAGCACATAGTGTTCTTCCCTTTTCATCCTTAGCTAATCTCCTAATCAGCGAACAATTAAGTAATAGTAATTTTCAGTATACTTTAAAGTCACATTTGCTCTCTGGCATTCACACACACATACTTCAGTCTCTCTCTCTTTCTCCCTCCCCACTTCTCCTTTCCTTACTTCCTCCCTCTCCCTGCCCCTTTCTCCTCCCTTTATCCCTGTCATTTCTCTAATTTTAAGTAAGACAATAGTACCAAACCCCACACCTTACACAGAAGCAGATTTAATGTGAGATCATTGACTATAGTATCTATAAGTTGAAAGGAAGAAGAAATAGAGTGAGCAGTACTCTTGGGTTTTGTCCCTCTTCATGGCAAAAGAGGGCTACAAATTCTTAGCAGCAAGAGCAACTGTCAGACCTAGTAACATACTGAAATCCACTACTTGAGGGTTTAGATTGCCTAAATAAAAATTAACT
>NW_011888784.1:20030820-20033931 GCF_000151845.1 Pteropus vampyrus | reverse complement strand
GAGAATATGAATTTAGAAAGTATATTAAGTAGTCTTTTATGGGTGGGGTAATTATCCTAGTTTAATCAAACTGAGATTAGGGAACAGAGACAATGTAGAACACAGAAGGTGTACTGATGAAGTTTGAGACCACCAAAGCAGTTCCTATTCTTGACCCTGGCTTTGATTCCTCTAAGCTCATTGCTGTTCTGTGGGGTTACAGACAACTTTACATGTCTAAATAATTTCCTATGTGAAAAGTTTTGTGTTTACCATTTGGCTATAGTGGAGCCATAATTCCATAATTTTCTTCCCAACTCACTCCACTTTTCTGACTATTGAATTTTTCATTTTATCTTCTGATAACAATTTTATTTTTCATCTTTGAGACTCTCTGTGTTCCTTAGTTTGTTATTCTATAATAACATATTCTTTCTTAAAGCTTCTGATATTCACTGAGATTCAGATTAGAAGCATTTCCACCCTGAGGGTTATTTGGCAACTTGTGGAGAGATTTTTAGCTGTTACAACTGATGGGAGTGGGGTGGGGGCAGGGGCTTGCTACCAGCATCTAGTGGGTAGAGGCCAGTTCCCTACAACAATTATCTGTGCCAAAATATCAATAGTGCTGAGGTTGAGAAATTTTGTTCTAGATACTATAAAAGTCTTTCTAAAAATTGGTAGCACAGATCAAAAAAATGAACCCTACCCCACAGTTATTGAATCATAATGTTAGGATGGGTATGAAGGCCTGAAAATTTGCTTTTTTGAACAAGTTTCTCAGATAATTCTTAAACACACTGAAGTTTTCAAACTATAACTACAAGATGCTATGAACTATGCCCTTTCTCAATATGAGAAATGTTGCATTTGGAGCACAAGCCGTCTTCTAAACTCTTTTTAAGGTTAAAGAAAAAACCATACTTCATAATCTCCTTTGGTAATTGGCCCTGATAACTATAATAACACACTGTTTATTTCCTATTTGACTCTGATCTCTCCAGCCTTTCAGAACTATCATTAACACTTTGCTCTTGATTTATCTAGAAATATCTTTTAAAGTGCTTCATTATTACAAGCAAATTACTATCAATTATCACTATGCAATGCCAACCTCTGATCGCCATCAGTGTGTGAATCACCCAGGAAAGATAAAATCTTTCGATGATTAAAGATAGCACATAGTGTTCTTCCCTTTTCATCCTTAGCTAATCTCCTAATCAGCGAACAATTAAGTAATAGTAATTTTCAGTATACTTTAAAGTCACATTTGCTCTCTGGCACTCACACACACATACTTCAGTCTCTCTCTCTTTCTCCCTCCCCACTTCTCCTTTCCTTACTTCCTCCCTCTCCCTGCCCCTTTCTCCTCCCTTTATCCCTGTCATTTCTCTAATTTTAAGTAAGACAATAGTACCAAACCCCACACCTTACACAGAAGCAGATTTAATGTGAGATCATTGACTATAGTATCTATAAGTTGAAAGGAAGAAGAAATAGAGTGAGCAGTACTCTTGGGTTTTGTCCCTCTTCATGGCAAAAGAGGGCTACAAATTCTTAGCAGCAAGAGCAACTGTCAGACCTAGTAACATACTGAAATCCACTACTTGAGGGTTTAGATTGCCTAAATAAAAATTAACTCTATCTCGGTCAGCTATTTCAGGTTTTTATTCATGATAATATTCTTGACAAATGCTGACAATATTGTGACATTGTGACTATATACGATTATGTGTAATCTAACAATATTTACATATTAAAGTATTCAGCTTACTGTACATAAATTATCCTCTACATTTTTAGCCCCAAGGACATCATCTTCTCCATAGAAACATGTTTAAAAAGTATTTTCATACTAAATTAAAATTATTGCAAAATAAATAATTTACATCTTTCTGATATTCAAGTGTAGTGTTTTTCAAATATTTTTGGGAAACGACATTCAGATACCCCCAGGTCGAAAATCGCTATTACTTACAAAAATGGAAACAGTGAAATATAATGCAGATAGAATAATCATAAAATTAGAGAACACTGATTTTTCACATCAGGAAATAGGAAAGTAAATATGTTTCTCAAAATCGCACATCTGATATTTTGACCACAAATATGTGCACATTGAATGTATGTATAGCCAGAGGTTTGTGGTCACATGCTGTATGATGGTCTATAAACATAAACGCCGATTTGGGAGAATAAAATCATTATTTTTAAAGTACGAAAAATTAAATAACCACAAGATTTTAATTATTAAAGAATAATTAGGAGAATTTTAGAATAATTAAAGAATTTTAGTTTACATCCACTTCTATAGTCTTCCCCTTACCCCACAAACAGTATTCCCAAGGTTTATATTCCTTTACATTGAAGAATGATTCAGTAAAAAAGCTAGAGAAAAAAATGTGATTAAGTATCCTTTTATGGTTTTCATTAGTTTTTTTCTTAGAATTTTTATTATGAAAAATTGTTTAATATGCACAGAAATAGAGGGAATACTATAAAGACTCCCAATGTACAAGTTCCCAACCTCAATTTAACAATTATTAGCTAATGGCAAATCTTGTTTTATCTTTACCCAACTATTATTATTTTCAAGCATATTCCAGACATATATTACCTTCTGTAAATATCTAAAAGATAAGAACTGTTTAAAGAATAATCATGATTACATTATATTAAAAATATTAACAATAGTTTCTTAATAGTATCAAATGTCAGTGAAACTAACCACTGCTCAGTTTCCCCCAGTAGCCTCCTCATTTCCATTGGTTGTCTTTGTTCAAAAGAGGTTCACACATTTTACTTGGTTTCCTTTGTTTGCCATTTAATGTATACTCTACTTTTTATCTTGAAAATTAATTTGTAAACAAACAAATTATTTGTCCTGTAGACATTTCTGCAGTTTGAGTTTTGCTAATTGCACCCTCACTCCGCTATATTTCCTTTAAATTAGTGAAGTATTGTTATGATTCAGAGTTCTTGGATTTTTGTTTGTTTACATAAATCTTTTTTCTGTGGTAATGGTTACTTGTATTGGCTACATAAATTCTGGGTTGTCTCTTTTACTGTGATGTTAAAATTAAGTGAGTTCAGTTTCTATCCACGCAATTATCTATCTATTTTAAAATTCAG
>NW_011888784.1:20018463-20029775 GCF_000151845.1 Pteropus vampyrus | reverse complement strand
TCAAAAGAGGTTCACACATTTTACTTGGTTTCCTTTGTTTGCCATTTAATGTATACTCTACTTTTTATCTTGAAAATTAATTTGTAAACAAACAAGTTATTTGTCCTGTAGACATTCCTGCAGTTTGAGTTTTGCTAATTGCACCCTCACTCCCCTATATTTCCTTTAAATTAGTGAAGTATTGTTATGATTCAGAGTTCTTGGATTTTTGTTTGTTTACATAACTCTTTTTTCTGTGGTAATGGTTACTTGTATTGGCGACATAAATTCTGGGTTGTCTCTTTTACTGTGATGTTAAAATTAAGTGAGTTCAGTTTCTATCCACGCAATTATCTATCTATTTTAAAATTCAGTTGCTATCCATATGATATCTATCTATTATAAAGTTCCATGTTTTTATGTTATATTTTTGGCTCTTCATTTCATTATAGATTAAAATTGGTGATATTCTCATTTTCCCCCGTTTTTATTAAATAGTGAGAATACATTATTTTCGAGACATTATTTCCCCTTGTTAACTATTATCTCAAGATACATTTTATACAGACCACACAGGATTTGCTTTATTCTTTATATTACTTTTGTGATTGGTTTCCTAGCATCATCCATATATGAACATTAGGATATATTTTTTTTGTGTCAATTTGAAGTTATGGACTTTATCTGCTTTAATCTATTGCAATTGTAATTGTATTGAAGCACAAATGACCCCATGTTTTTTCAACGAGGCCTCTCCCAGTTCTCATTTGAATTAAGTAGTTTTCTTTGATATTTGACTTTTGATCTGAATCTTAAATTGTGTCAACTGTCCGTTATCTGCCATAATATGTGATTCTAGAAAATATTAATGAACAGCAAAAGTGTCATTTAATTTTGAAATAAAGATTTATAACTCCACCACTTTTTGCTCTCCTTATTGTCAAAATCTTAGTTAGAATAGAAGAATCAACTTGCCCAAGTAACCTATAAAGAATATTGTTCTTCACAAATAATTACCAATCATGTGAAGAAGGAAATAGCATGTCACTTGACACTATTTAGTCTTGTGTGTCAAACTTTAAAAAGTTAAGTTCTCTTATAGTGAATGTAAATGACAGCCAGTTTTGATGTAAAACCTCCTATGTTATGAGTGCTCATGATTGTTTATTTCTTATGTCACCACTTCTTACATTTCCCTTTCATTCTTTTGGAATGCTGTGGTAGCTAATGTGTAAATTTCACTGTGTTAAGTGCTGTCTACTATAGTATTGGGTGTGTGTTTAACCATGTCGTATCTCATTGCCTTTTAGTATTGCTTTTTCAAACTTTCATATCAAGAGTTCCAAGATGTTTATTAAGAAATTACTTTGTTCTTGATAGAGGCCACTCTTTCAGATTTTCTGCGAGTTGTGGAAGAGTGGTAGGTATAGTGCTCCAATTTCTTTGTAGAGGGCTACCCTACTAGTTTCCACAACCAAAGCCGCATGACTGTTTTGTCTCAAAGAGCATCCTTGTGCACAGAACTACACCTTTGTGGACTCTCCCCTCCAACACTTTGTGTAAACCCTCAGAAGGATTCTCAAAGCTCTTTGCATTAGGTTTTCAAGAGACACTCCATGGAAAGTATTTAAGTTCTTATAATAGATACATAATATATCACTTTCCTTCCTTTAAAAAACTCTGTTTATTATTTCCAAACTAAAATATATAGTGAACTCTGAAACATTAAATATATTAACAATGATTCTATGAGAATAAAAGTTGATCTAATGTACATATAAAGGTTATTATGGTTGATGAAATAGTCTCACATATATGTTACGTGTCATATTACTAATTAAAAATATATCTTTAAAATATCAATAAGAAATACCCCAAATTACAATTCTGAGTCACTTAACTTTTGGGGGGGCAAGTACATACTGTTTAGATGGTGACATCAATTATTATGCATCATTTCTGGGAAGGGAAGTTCTAAAAATATCCATGGGGAAAATTAAGAGATGAAATGGATATGACTTCTTGTTAGCATCATTTTCTTCTAGAAAATAGGATCTCTTAGAAAATACTAAGTATGATGGACAAAATGTCAGGAATAATTACACTAAATGACATTGGGGTAATGGAGATGCTTCATCCTTTAAAATTTTCTGAGTACACATATCATTTTTGAGAGTTCAGAAGTAACACTTAAGCTATACTAAAGCTGAAAGTATTCAGTCAGATTTTATATATAGAAAAATCAATCACTCTCACTAATTGTTATTCATAATATAGATTCTTTTGGCATCAAGAACAAAAAGCTAAGTTTTTCTGGTGTTCTTTTGACATGATCAGTATAATAATATGATGAGTCACACATGGATAATTCTTATAAAGAGCCTATGTGATTATTCTCAGTGAACAATTGTAAATCTGTCATGTAAAATACATGAAATTGCTTAATTTGTGTTTAAAATAACAGCTATAATTTGCAAATAATGTATTAGGATTTGACAACCCTGTATATTTATACTCTTTAATGGAACTGCATGCAAAAACCATAGAAGGCAATTAAAAAGAACATTTAATTTTTTAGGAAAAAAAATCAATCACCACTATCACCAAATCTAAAATTCTTGTAAAATATACCTCATAATGGTAGTTATTTTACTAATGATGTTTCTTTCATTTGTTAAATTGGCTTTATATGTATTTTACATTTCATCAGTGCCACTTTTTATAATAATATCCAATGTAGAGCAGACAAATATTATTTCTCAGGCAAATAAATCTTGTTTTTAGCCCTTTAGTGATGTGAAGAACATAGAATCATGAATACAGGCCTCAAATAACTAGCTATTAAGCATATGAAATTATATATTTTGAACTCAACTATTAAAAAGAAGTTTAATCACTGAAATAGTTAATATTTTAAATTATAAGGAAATTTGATGTTGTTAATCAAGAGTTTTAAATTATATTTTAGGATGTTTGAGATATCTCATTTATAATGAAAGAAAGCAATGTAAATTAGTGAAACAACAGTTTATAACAGGGTGATTGTATTATGAGGTGTCTGTATTGCCATAATGAAACAGGTTGATACTTGCTACAATAATAGGTCTTAGGAAGATACTAGTAAGGTAATCAATTCCCTATCTGCTCTCTGTATAGAACGAGCTACAACTAATTTTTGGTAAAACTATGATTAGCCTATATTTACCATTTTGTATTCTTAAAAACTATATTATGGTGTTTTTCCATAATCTTTTATGGATTACTCCTTTCTTTTGAAACCTTTTTCTTCTCTATGGATCTCCATGTCATTAGGAGATAATGAGGTTGAGCAACCCAGAGAAAATTTTCAAGGATAAATCTCAGTCTAGGAGTCCCTCATCTTGATCTCTTGACATCTTGAATTTTTCTCAGTAATCATTTTCTTTTTTTCCCCAACAACCTTGTCATTTCCTCATAGAATTAATGGTCTATGTATGCAAATTATTCTTATTGCAGGAACATGTATTTATTTCCATGTAGCTTCTGGAAAACCCCATGGTACCAAAGAGAAAGTGAGAGTAAAAATGACAAATAATCTTCTAGTGTTACATGAAATATAATTGAACTCTCAGATCCCATGAAAAAGCCCCAAGGTCCCAATATCATATTTTAAGAACTATTCTTTGTCATAATAGTGTCATGTGTCTTCCTCTGCTCAATGATTCTTGCTTCCATGGAGCACGTATTATTTAACTTTATATTTCCAGAACCCACTGAAATGACTTATTCATGGTAAATACTTGGTCAATATTTGCTGAATTAGTAAATGTATTCATATTATGTATCAAAAATCATTCCACAAATTATGTTTTAGAATTATTATACATATAGCTACCTTTTAAAAATATTTTTCATATATATGGAAATATATATAGTTTTATACCATATATTATATATGTGTCACTGTACATATACACTTATATGCATATGTATATGCATATTTACACATACACTCATATATAGTTTTGTACACATGGATCTTATGGTTGTGCCTATGTTCAGGTGATTATAAAAATTCCTGCTTACCATAGTCTCAACAGGCCCAGCTCCTTGGAAAACACAATCTTTTCAATAAGACTTCTTACAGCCCTGATTTCACCAACTTATCGAACAGCCAAGTCCTCTAAACACTGGCATTTTACCAATACCGTGAAGAAAAAGAAAGCTCTCCAATAACTTTACCTGTCTCCTCTTCTACTTTAATCTATGCATTTATTGCTGATTCCTTCTCTCTGATTTTCTTTAGTACCTTCTTCAATGTAAACTATTCCCAGACATCATCTTGAAGAACTCAAAAGAAACAGTTGAGATTTAGACATGCTCTATGTAATCTTGTATCACTGTGATCTCTGATTATAAAACAATTTGACAGAAATTTAATAAAGGTGGTAGAGTGTCCTCTTAGGAAATATTTACCAATCATTACTTTGTTTTAATTTGGCCACCGAATTTCAACTGAAACTGCTATTGCCACCTTATTTACTTAAGTTTTTTTTTTTTTTTTTTTTTTTTTTTTAGCAATTCCTAAAATTAATGGAGTAAAACTCTTGAGATGAGAAGAGTTAACACACAAAAACCTGCCTTAGCTCAGTGGATGCAATTAAGTTGAACTTAAAATTAAGATAACATTGGTTGCTACATTACATAGTAATATTTTTTTTATCCCTTTTCTCTTTCAACACATAACATACATATAAAAAGTGAAAAAATTTAATTCTTACAATTCAATGATTCATCATGGAGAGAACACCCCTGTAACAGCACAATGTTTAACACACCAAGAACCACACAATGCCTGCTTTTGGTGCTCTCTATTTTTCCATATAAGAAACAATTTTCCTGAATTCTATGAAAATCAGTTCTGTTTCTGTTTTTGCATTTACAAACTAAATATGCATTCCTTAGCCATAGTTTAATTTTGCCTTTTTGTTTTTTTTTAATTTTCCATAAATATAAGCATATAGAATATATTCTTTTGTGCCTGCTTTTTCTTTCATGGTCATATATTTGTGATTTTATCCTGTTGTGATTAATTCTAATTTTTTAAAATATTTGTACTGCTATGTATTTTTCAATTAAACAAATATATCACAATTAATTTATCCATTCCATTTTTAATGAACAATTTGGTTTTTCAGTTTGCAATTATTATGAATTATACTGTCATGCCCATTCTTGTATTTTTTTTCTTGGTGTACATAAATACCAAGAACATATTTCTGTTGGATATATATACTTCAAAGTAAAATTACTGGGTAATGGACAACGGATATATCCAACTTTCCTGGGAATGGTTATTTTTTAAGTAGTTAAAATAATTTGAAACATCCATAGGCGGCACTTGAGACGCAATTGCTTTATATAATTATCACATGGTATTTACAAAACAATTTTAGATTTTCTGTTGTATGTGTAGTGATTTTCAATTATGGTTTTAATGTTATTTTGTTGGTTATTAATGAGTTAGAACATTTTTATATGTTTATTGAACGTTAAGATATTATAACTTTGATAAACTTTTTCAATTAGATTGCCTATTTTCTATTATATTTTTCATAATGATTTTAAAAATCTTAAATATATTATTGAAACAAAATATTTGCCAATTACATGTATTACAGATCTTCTTTATGAACTTTGTGGCTTGTTTTTTGAACTCAGTGGTGTCTTTTGAAGAATATGGTTAGTACTTTCCCTGGGACTGTTTAAAAATTATTTTCCTGACGTAAGGTCAAAAACATATTATCTTGTATAATTTCTAAAAGCTTTTGTGCTTTGCACTTCACATTTATATTTATATGGAATTGATTAATGTGTGTTATTTTTTACCAAACGAATACACAATTATCTAGTATAATTTAAAAAAACTTAATTTCTTCACTTTTCTATAATACAAACTTTTTCCTAAATCAAATAGTGGTCTAATTCTGAGACTTCTTTTCTGTTCTACCATTTCACAATATCATATTTCTATGTATTTGAGTTATTTATGTAAGTATTATAAGCATTATTTGTTATATATGCGTAATACATATATATCGGATAAAACAAGTCCTCTTACATTCTGTTTCTTTTTATAGAACTTCTTGGTTATTTTCATCATATTGGATTGCCATATAAATTTTAGTACCAGTTTGTCTATTTCTCTAAGTAATTGTATTGAGAATTTCAGATTTTATTGAATCTACATATCGTTACATATGACATCATTATAATACTGCATGTTCTAAATCATGAACATGATAGATCTTTGCATTTTTTTAGGTCTTCTATAGTTTCCTTCCTTAAGCATCCTTAGTTTTCTAAATAGAAAACTGGATGATGGACAATGGTCATCTATGGTTAGAATTGTTCCTAAATATTTAATAGTTATTATTCTATAGCAAAAAGTATCTTTTATTTTTTAACTGTTATGCCTATTATAAAGAACTGCAATGAACTTTTGCATGTTGCTGCAGTAAATTTGCATCAATAGACCACATACAACTAAAAGTTATCACTCTTCTTCACCAAACTTACAGTCTTACATTATTTTTTTTCCTGCACAGAGTAAGAGTCTCAGTAAATGTTGAATGAAAGTAATGATAACAGAGATTTTTCTCATACCCAATCTCAGAAGGAAAAATATTCACTATTTCCCTATGATATGCGATGTTTGCTATTGGTAATTTTGCAATTACATGTGTAAGATTAAAGATCTTTCCTTATATATCTATTTTGTGAGATTTTAAAATTTAAATTAGTAACAGATGATGAATTGTGTCGAATCTTTTTTTTTATCTGTTCATATGATATTTTCCATAATTATTTTGGTGAAATATCAATTGGTATTAAAATACTAAATCAAAATCACTCTCCTGAATATATATAATTTGGTTGAGAAATACTATGCACATACTCTTATCTAGAGGAACAGGTTTGCTACATTTTGTTTATAATATTTGCATCTGCATTTATAAAAAAGAATGGCCTACAAATAACCTGATTTCCTTATTAGCTTCCAGTATCAAGATTATACTGGCCTAGTTAAACTGGAAGTGTTCCCTTTTAGAGTGCAGTGAAAACATTTGTAAGATTAGTGTTATTTTTCCTTTAAGTGTTTGCTATAATTCAACCACGTTAATACATGGGCTTCAAACTATTTTGGAGGAGAAGATTTCTAATTACTTATTCAATACCTCAATGGTTACTTAATTAGTCCAGCCAAAAGCTTCTCTTAATTGTCGTTTCTACCTTTGATTTTGTTGATGTTCTTTATTTTTTGGTTTTATTTTATTTAAAGAAGCTCATATAAAAATTTATGAAATTTTTACATATATTCCATAAATTATAAAATATTGAAATATATAGAATATTTTTCTGCATCTATTGATGTGCTAATAATTTTCTCAATTTTTTATTAAGTGATTAAATTTGTTGGTTTTATATTATCTCTGTATGAGTTTCAGCTTTTACTTAGCATACATCTTTGGATTCATTTAATTTTACTGTTTTAATCTTTAATTTTTCCACTCTACTAATTGAGAACTGTTGTATTTTAAGACATTTCTTTTCATGTTTATCCTATTTTAATAGGCATAGTCACCTTAAATAATGTATAAAACATTGCAAATTTCAACATACAGAAAAATGTTCGAATGCTAGACATCTCATCATTCTCTTTGACCTCGTCTCCTATCATTAACTAGTTAAGTGCTGGCACATAAATTTGACATTAATACTGTTCAGTATAGTCAGGGTATACTTAAAGCAGCATATTTAGCAATATCTTCATTATTATTTCTTAAATTGGTCTTTTATATATATATAGAATCATATTCCTTTGATCTAAAATACTTCCTTTAAACATTCCTTTAGTTGAATTCTGCTAGCAATAAAGTTCTCAGAATTTTCTTCGTCTGCTTCTCTTTATCTTTCATTTTTTTTTAAATTATATATTTTATAATTCCAATAACTGAAGTTTCCTGAGGTTTGATTTTTTTTTTTATCTTTTTTTATTATAATTCTTCCTATATAGTGCCTTTAGGATTTTAGTCCTTTGAGACTGTTTACCCTGAATTGCTTATTTTTTTTTGAACTTTACTTATGGGAATTCTTTGATGACAGAATTGAAATGGTAGCACTCCAGAGAGGAATTGTAATTCTTTTTTGCAAGGTGTATGTGTGGATAATGACTCCTAACTACTACAAATTAGATTTTCTACTTAAGAATGTTTAGATCACATCAAAACTGAGAAATCCACTTTGATACCAGTGATGGTCAGGGTATTGTAATAGTTTCTCAAGGGAAAATATTTTTTTTCTTTTATGTGTACCCAGTTCAAGGAAGACAGCTTTCTTTAACTTTTATTTAATACTTTTGTTACTCTGCAGTTTCACCAAAATTTATCTAGTTGCAGATTTTGTTTAATTTTCCTTCACCGTAACTGTCTAGAGTTTGAAAACTCATGGATTTACTTCAGCAACTTTGAAGAATAGTCTATCTTCAAATATTTCCTCTTCTCATTCTCTGTTTTCTATGTTTGAGGTTTTTTTTATTAACATAATTTTGGTCCTCTGCTTATGTTCTTTTTATTTGCTGTATCTCTTTTTTTATATTTTCTGTACTTTTCAACATTAAATTTGGGGTAATTTTCTTATTTTTTTTGTCTCCTTGTTCACTTTTTTCTCTTCATTATTATCTAATCTGCTCTTTGATTTATCTACTATGATTTCAGTTTTTATCATTACTTTAAGATTTCTAAGCATTCTTTTTTTATATCAGATTTTTTGTTTGCAAAATGAACTATATGTTCATTGTCTTTTATATATTCTTTTATTTCTTTAATTATTATAACATTTATTATCTGTTTTAGATTATTTTTATTATTTCCAATTGCTAGGTTGGTATTTCTTCTACAATTTGAGCTCATTGATATTACCTCATGCAATCTTTCTACCCTCATATGTGTTTTAATTGTGAACTTGCCTTCCTTCAAGGAGAAAATTTTTTCCTATGGTAAATGAATGACTACATTATAAAAATGTTCCATCAGAGTGGTTTGTATTTTAGTCCATTAGTGCCAATGAAATTCAGTTGTCTTTATCTAGTTGTTATTATATGTTTTCAATTTGAAACTCCTATAACTACCATGTATCTTTACATGCTAATGTCAGTGCTTCTGATTCTTCACTCAAGACTTATATTGATGACAATTATTTCTTACTATTGCCCACAGCTAGTCAGTCAAAACCCACTCTTCTCTTATTTTAACAGAAAGATTAGCTTTTAAAAGTCTTATGTCTAATTCTGGTCACCTTGATTTTTATAATTCCGAAGGCATCTCTCCAGTTTCTTCATGGGTACCGGAGACCAACTACTTGGGCGTTTACCCAAGTATAAAGGTTTCCCTACCTCTCCTCATTTGTCTTTGATTGCTGTTCCTACTTTTATCACATGAAGATTTTCTGTTCTCTTTTTTTCCCTTTTAAACTGGGTTTTGTATATTAAAATAATTTTTATTACCATAGTTTAACAACCATTTCTGGGTGATTTTAGTAGGAGAGAGGTTTGTCTAAACAGCTTGCTCAGCTTTTTGTGTTGGAACACTATATTTATAAATTTTGAAGAGCCTCAAGCTGAAATTATTGAAAGGTTTTTAAAAAGTACATTATTGATTAAAGCCTCATTGATAGAAAAAAAATTAAGATGAGCCAGGAAATAAACACTATTGAATCTTTCTTCCATGTCCTGGAGCTGTTAAAATAATTAAGAGGGTAAGGTTTCAATGTACATGAGGAAGAAAACTATTTCTATAAGAAAAAAAAAAATGCCTTTAAAACCTTATAAGACATCTTAATTTCTTTGATATAAGAAATATGTTTGTGGTTAAAGGAAAAGAAATAACTAAACTAAAATGTAAAGATACTGTGACAAATTTCTATTCCAAGACTTATTTGAAAATTAGAATATCTAATACCAGACAATTTTTTCACTTCTATATTGTGATGGAATTTGTGAATACAGGACCAGGTTTGTAGAAAGAATAGCCTGAGAGAGAGCACACTGGATTTGGAAAATAGAATGGGAAAGAGGAAAAAATAAGGTTATAAAAAATAATGTAGTAATATAACAATGTTTGTTAACATTTTGAATCATTGCTTTGTGGCTAATAAAGTTATATGCTTTGTATATATTAACATATTTAATCACAACAATTCTATGAGGCAAATCTTAAAACTGCTTCTTCTTTACAGATGATGAATTTAAGACTCAGTCCCCTCCTCTTTCGATCTGCCCAGATTTTCAACCAGTAGGCAGTGGAGCCAATACTTAAAATCTGTTGAGTATGACTGAACAGGTATTAGTGCCATGAGCAAAACTAGGCTAGTTTTGAGAAAGAGCTAGTTTATACGGATAAAGAAGACCAATTCTGTTTAGAAACATTAAGACTTAGAAGATAGTGGGATTTATAAGTTTCAGTCTAGTGCTTGTGAAAGAGCTCAGTGTGAGAAATATAATTATATGAATAGTAATCAGAACAATATTAGAAACTAACTTATTGACTATTAACTACAACATAGGCACTCTGCTAAGAAATTTAATGCATATATTTCCTCATTTTCAATTTAAAAATAACATTATGAAGAACACATTTTTTCCCTATATGAGAAAAAAAAATTAGAATTTGCTCAAAGAGAATTCCAAAAATTAGAAAAGGAGATTAGCATCCTTTGTATCTTACTTTCAAAGCATGCTTAATCAGTTAATATAAACTGCCTCCGTTCATATAGATCCCAAAACAAATGCAGCTACGAATGGACTCAAGAAAGGTGTAGAAAGTTTATATGTTTGATTTTTTTAAAAGGTTAATAGGAAGTAATAAGAATTTTGATCAATGTTTTTAATATTCTTCAATTGATATTAAAATACAAAATGTTCTCTCAGAAAATGTTAGGAACTGGAATCTGGTGATCTAGAAGTTTAATTGATACATTTTAAGATTTGTGTCATTTATAGTATCCTGAGAATCATTTCTGTGTAATTCCAGATTTAAAATATTAGATTAAGGTTATCAGTCCCTTTCTTAATCATATCATGCCAAGATGTAAATTTACTCAATAAGTAATCCTGATTGGTTTGAGAATAGATGCTCTAGTAGTATTTAGTTTTGAGGTTTTATTAATCACCTGTTCCAGTGATTTAATTTATAGTTGTGTGTTCATCTCTGTGTGTGCACTTCTCAAGTAATTTCAAATATATAGAAAATGGAAAAGTCTTTAGAACACTTTTGGATCTAAAATCTGTGTGACTC
>NW_011888784.1:20012355-20018043 GCF_000151845.1 Pteropus vampyrus | reverse complement strand
TTCTCCAAAAATCAAATAGTTTTATGATATAGACTAAGAAAAAGACCATTTCCAGTTGTGGAGAAGCTGCCTTTAGAAATTTAAAATAACTATATATGATCAGACATTATTACCTACTATTGTAGGAAGAGCTTATAATATGTATTTGACACATAACCATATTTGTATACATGTTAATGAGATGGATTATTAGTCTAAAAGTTAGTCTAGTGTTTCTTTCTGATCTCTGGTTATAAATGACCAAAATTATAGGTGCATCAATTTTATAAATATATATGTCGTGAATCACTAGGTATTTCTAGTAGAAGTTTCCATGATTCTTGATATTTTATCTAATGATTTTAATTCATCGAGAAAACAATATTTAACTGTACAGTAATTTTACTCTGAATATCATCATTGAGCAAAACATTAAAAAGTATATGTTAATACAGAAATTCTCCTGCATTTTCTATAAATAACTTTTAAGTGATATAGTATGGAATCTCACAATAAACTTTAGTATGGAAAAACATAACTGAGCTACTTAAGATAAGAAGAATCTATGAGAGGACTATTATTTTACATTTGCTATGCTTTGTTTAGTTTTTGAGAAATGTAACATTGGGTTTTTAATCTGTTGGTAGTGACTGGCTACGCCGAAGCAAAATTTTAAAAATTACAGGTCGTTGACATTTTCTTCATTCTTAGAGAACTCTGTAGTATATGCAATGATGAGAATCATGGTGGCAAAGCCAGGAAATGTAAGATAAGAAGAAATAGCTATAAATTCTGTTAAACCAAGAATTAGTGACTTGGAATTTTCTCTTATTGCAGAGCGCCAGAGTTTCAGGAGAATTCTGCCTCTATGTCAATTATCTCCTCTTGCCAATTGTGATTTTTTTCTATGCATGCTGTAGTTAGCACAGTACTTGACATAGGGTGTTTAATTACCTGGGACTGGAAACCAGATATTTAGGCAAAGGTAAAAGTAGTTTAACCACTGTACGGTCAGTCGTATTGTGGAAAAAAAAAATCCCACAGGTGATTCTGATCTCTGCTCTCCCTGTTCCCCTATGTGGTCTCCCTCCCACATTGAAAGTCATTTTTCTCTACACAGAACATTAAAGGTACATTTATGGGTATGTATATTTTGTTTTAACCAAATTCAATTACATGATATATTTTCAACATAATTGATTCAGCAACTTTTTCCAGGTCCCTTAAATTTAATTAGCTGTTGTAAATGATTCTATTTCATTTTCCTATATAAACACAATAGTCTCACATATAATGTTTTATAAAAGAATGTACAATATAATAAGTTTCTCTCTCTATATATAACCTAAAGAAATATGTGAAGAGAAATGAATTTACAACTTAGTCAAAATTATTTGGAAGTTTCTATCTACCTATTAATTCAAAGACTAATTGCTGCACATGCTAAAGAACAATGGGGTCAAATACAAAACTTTTAAAAATCAGAAGCTTGTATTTTCATTGTTATGTTTTAAACATCTGTTCTGCCACCCTAAGGGGGATCGTTCTGACAAAATCATCTATTAAGATGTCAGTTCACCACAGTTTCATTTTTAAATAGTTTTCTAAGCAGAGATTGAATTGAAAATTTGAATTTCTAAAAAAAGAATAAGAATAAACTTATTTTTGTTAATTCCCCACTTACCAAGCCTGACAACCCAGAACTGCAGTAAATAAGGGGACCTCTGTAGTAGAAGAGGGGTTGTTTTCATGGTATTCATAGTTAATGATTTTAATGGTTTGAGATTAAGTTTTATGAAGGCAGGAATTTTCTCTTTTGTTCTCTGACATAGCCCCTGACACTAGTCAGTATTCAATAAACATCTGTTGAATTATTTTATTATTTCTATAAATAATTTTTAATTGTCCTTGATATATTGTAGACCCAGGTATATGTCCTTCTTTCTGTTATTCCACTATTGTTTTTATGACAAAAATAGTGATAATGAATTTAAGAAATCTAATTCCCAGATGTAGGACTATAGTTCAATATTAAATACAGCATAGGAGCCCCATTATAAAACTTTTAAATATTTCCACTTTACATTCATTAGAACAGTCAGAATCCATCATAAAGAATCATGATAAAAGCACCATGGGAACCTCATTTTGCCTTTGTAAAAAATTGAGACACACAGTAGGCTACCCCTGTTATACAGTGCATACCGTTTTTGTGGGTTGCTATCTAGGCAACAAGAAATTGTCTCTTTATCTTCATACTTACAGATGGATCCTGGCTTGCTCACATTTTTAAGGTTTTAGGATTCTTAGGCAATGCAAGTATTTTCCTTTTTTAAATAAAACATTTTGCTTATGTTTATGACTGGTACCCTTCTACATTGGATTCACATGGCATTACTTACCTTTATAACAGAAAGCACTAAGATACATGAGTTAAATAGCTAGCTGGCAAAGCAAAGTTAATAGCTTCCTTTGATTTTTTTTTTTTTTTTTGATATGGCAAGAATGAGTTTTTATACTAATTGCTTATTTACAATAATCTCCTTTCAACAGCTTGCCCTAGAGCAACATGAAAACACAATTAATACAATGGTGTACCATAACAGTGAGTCCTAGGAGATGAAGTTCATAATCCCCATATTACAACCTCTTAGTAGTGTTGCTCCCTTGATTCACAGCATATAAAAATTAGAAGTCTTTTGCAGTTGTGCAGAGACCTGCTTTAGTAGAGTTGAATGATTCATTGGTTTATCATCAAATGTCACCAAATATATTGAGTACATAAATATTAAAGACAGACTATTCTTAGACATAGGAATGAACATTTTAGAGTCATAACTTCTTTGCTGTTGGAACAATATTGGCAGACATTTAGTCCACATTTCTCATTTCATGAGCTCACAGTGAGTTAGTTACTGTTTGGGCTAGAACCTGGATTTTGATGTGTGCTGTCTAGCATCTTTATGCTAGGAAGAAGAGAGAACTCTAACTGATGACTGAGAACACATGTCTACTGAGCCTGCCTTTGTGGCTTTATTTTGCAAGATAGTCTATTTCATGAACATTCTAGTAAAGTGAGATTGCTATTCTTATACATTTTCAAGAATGCTGCATAGACTCTCATATATTTGATTAAATGCCTTTAGTAAACATTTATGAAACACTAATCTATGGCAAGCACTGTGAAGATGGATCGAGAAATAAATAAGATATAATTACTACACTTAAGATATTCAAGCTTTAGTAGTTACTGCTATATAGGAACTTCTCCCTGAGCACAGAGCTGTAGAACTACCTTCCTTAAGGGCATTCCTTATTAACAAGCTAATGTATTCAGACTAAATAACTCACTTTGACACTTTTCCATTCTTAGGATGGAAAAAAATCAGGAGAAGCTGTCTCATCAGAAAAGTTTTGAAGCAAAATATACTTCAACATGAACTACTGAATTTTATATTATTAAGGAACATATTGTGAAACCTAACAACTGATTTTTATTCAACAGTGTGCTCATAATCACTTAAAGCCATCTTCTCTGGAAGGCAACTTTTCTAACACACCATAAAGTAATACGTTTGCAACCTTATATCACATTTGAATTACACAGATCACAAACTTCTGGCTTCATTTAAATGAAATGATGTAAACTAATGGTCTACTCATTTCAGATTAACTGGTTAATTTCCAATTTTTCAATACATGCTGTGAAGAACAGGTATAATAAAGTGTATGTGTGTGTGTGTGACTGTGTGACTATGCATGTATATTTTTAATTCCTTCATATGAAAGTAAAAACTAACACATTTTCCTTATTAATAATTTATCCAGTTCAGACTCAAAATTCCTAAATATGAATCTAACCTGGGTTGGATTACAAATAGGTTAAAATTAACAATAAATTTGTAAGAGGAAAATAATTTTATTTTATTTTTTTTAGGTGATCAAATTCATTCTCTTTTACTTTCACTATGTGTATAATTATATCCAAAAATATTCCTAAATGAATGGAACAATTAACAGAACCTATTATGTGCCAGATGCATGCTGGGGACATAACAGTGAACAAGATAGGTACATTTCCTGCTTTTGAGGTATTAACATGCTGGTTGGCGAGGTTGATTTATAAGAAATAAATAAAGGGAATATTTACAGATTGTTAATGTGATAATAAAAAAAAATATGGATTTTAAAGTAAATAATAAGAGTGTTCTCTTAAAAGGTATTTAAGCTGAGTCCTGAAAAAGAAAATGGAGAGAAAACACATTTCAGAGATGAGAAGAAATGTGAGCAACAACTTGAAGTAGGAAAGCAACAAAGGAAATGGAGTTAATGATAGGCACTCAGAAAGAACAAGAGAGTCACATATGGTCTGAAGAGGTAGACAATGCAAAGATTAACCGAGACCCTTCTAGCCAAGGTAATGGGTTAGGATTATCTCATGTAAGGGAAGCAATTGGATTTGAAGCTGAAGTGAAACATGGTTTAATGTACCTCTTTGTAAGATCACTTTACTGTAAAGAGACTGGAGGTGAAAAAAAAGCAGAAAGAATTGTTGGGACACTATTGTTATAGTAAATGTTTTACCTTATAGATTTTCTACTGCATATTGAATAATAAACTTTTTGACTTTTTCCTATTGCAATTGTCCCTTGAGTCATATGTTATATCTTTATCCTAGTTTAGTGATTTTTCTGTCTCCCGAAAAATATGGGGCTTAGTACAAGTACCATGTCAAATGAAGTGTCTTTTAACTTTATTGTCATGGATAGAGAATATTATACAACCTAAATCTATTAAAATTGAGATTTGCAAATAAATAGCTAAAAGAGAAGCCATGTTAAGAGATGCTTAAATTACGACTACTAGATTTTACCCAGAAAATTGAAATATGACTGAGTTGCAGTGTTCTTATAACATTAAAATATATTGGCTCTTTTAGCTTCTTTCTTCAAGCTAAGCTGTTTTTGTCTTAGACTATTGTTTATGGTCCCATCTGTATTGCCTGTGACTTACATTCAAGATGCTGATATAAAAAAAAAAGAGTAAACATATTGCTTTTCATATAAACTGACTTCCAAATAAAGCACAGCCCCAATTCAAATAGCTGAAACTGATATTTTCATATTTTGCTTACCTTTATAACTGTATTATAATCCTGTATAAATATCTGTAGAAGTCTTTAGCATGCAATTTTGCTTTGTTAAAGCTCTCTGAAATGGAGGATACTATTTAATAGCAAATTAGATGTAATTATAGCTTAGTCTTCCGGGAATAGTTGTTTTTTGCTATTACCAAAGGAAGTAGGAGGAGGTGAATTTTAATCCATGCAAGGGCGGAGACAATGCGATAGCTAAGATGTACGTAGATTTGAGGTATCTATTTTTCTATTTATTTTATATTTTTAACAGATTTTTTTCCTTGCCTCACAGTTTAATGTTCTCAGCTTCAAATTAGGGAAAGTTCCCAGATAGCACATGTTTATAGATAAAGCACTTTCCCATTCAGAATAGTGGATTCACAACAAATACAGTGCTCAAAGGCTCTTCTTGGACCACCTTCGCTGTCTAATACTTGTTATTCTCCTACCAGTCTTCAATCTAGAAGGCAGAGGTGTGGAAATGGTTTTAGGATATAATCTGAAGAGAATGGAGTGTAATACCTAGCACAGTACACCCATCTTTCACACTATTTGATTTGTTCTTTCTACTC
>NW_011888784.1:20005090-20012305 GCF_000151845.1 Pteropus vampyrus | reverse complement strand
GGAAATGGTTTTAGGATATAATCTGAAGAGAATGGAGTGTAATACCTAGCACAGTACACCCATCTTTCACACTATTTGATTTGTTCTTTCTACTCCTGAGTCTTGTCCTGTATAGCAGGGCCTGGTAATTGGCCACTTATTATAGGGACACACGTAATAAAATCAAGGGCCATGAGAGTATCTCACTGTTTATTTCTTTTTAAATTCAATCAGGTTAATTAGGTCTCATTATTACCTGCTTGACCTTTTATTTGGTGAAACTTGTTTGATATATCAATACATTTTCTATATAATTCATGCTGACAAATTAAAATAATCCTAGTTTTTAAATTATTTTTAATTATGTGCTTGTCAAATAGGAATAGATGGCAGAATGGCTCTCATTAATCTCTCCTTCCCTCAGGGTGGTACAATTATTGAATTAAAACATTTTCAAAAATGTTATTTTAAAATTATTTTTTATACAAGATAAGCCAATTACAAGGATAATTTTTATTTTTTCTAATAGTTTAAACATTAAATTTACAATGTTGATATTTTCTCATAATTCTCTATACTTTCAATACTCATAGATTCAAAAATGATTACTAGGATAGACATCTAGAATTATTAATAGGAAGTATGGTTTTTACAGTATCTGAACAAAATATATTAACAAATTAGTTTTAATTATTTGGGGGCAAGTTGAGTCAAGAGAAATATAAGAAGGTAGATAGTAGATGCTGAAAATTTCTTAGTTCTCTAAAAATGGAAAAGAAATCAAAGAGAGGGAGGATGAGAGAGAGGGAAGAAAGAGAAGGAAGGAAAGGAGAGAGGAAGGAAGGAAAAGGAAAAGAAGAGAAGGAAAGGGAAAAGGAGGGCAGAAGGGAGATAAAGGAGGAAGAAATTAAAACGTAGAAAAGTAATAGAGATAAAATGTAAAATTTTATGATTAGCTTAAGATTAACTTTGATTTTATGTAAGAAAATATAAATCTCTAAAAGGGATAAGTAATTTATAATATCATAAAATACTCCTTATGTAATTAAAAAAAAATCTTTCAAAGGAAATCAAAGCACAACTATATTTAAAATCTATATTATATACCAGAAAAATATTACATATATTTTATGTATACCCATAAATTTATTTTATGTTTTATAAATTATAAAATGACATCTTTTTTTTCTTAATAGGAACAAAATATTATCTTTGTACTTAATTGAAATATAATGACATATCTTCCATATATCTATCCTTTAGGAAGTTTTAAAGTCATAACTTGTATATTTATTTCTAAACATACTGAACAAAACTTTTTCATGTTAATCTTTTAGTTTCTTTAGCAGATAACCTATTATCTACACTTTGTTTATGTCTTTAAGGTTTATTTTTCCTTAATTTTGCCATGTTATTTTTTGCCATGGTTTTCTTCCATATTCTCATCTTTGAATGTGAACATGAATATTGACATGTTCATATCAGAATTTATTTTAACTTTCTATTCTGAGATTTCCAACATGAATAGTGTAAGCAAATTTTTACTCTCTCAGTTATGGCAATCAATACAGTCATTTCTTGTAAGAGTTCGAGTACTGAGTATCTTGAGAGTTTATTAAATCTCTGATGTCTCTGCTAAATTAAATGGCAACTTCTCTTATCCTCACTTCCAGGCTCTCTTGACACTTTGAATTTATAGAATACTTAAAACTCTGCCATCAAAGAATGCTCTATTATCAGTTTTTACTGTAACTGCCTCGACTTTGAAAACATATCTCCTGAGGACTATACTCTCTCTAAGAGGGCAAATGCCGCAATTAGTGTCCTTCCAAGGAACATCTCTTTGTTACTCAGGAGTTTCAGGTTCAGAATAAATTGAGAAAATGAAGCACTCATCAAAACTGTGTAGTGGGGATAAAAGTATTTTACCTCATAACCCAGCAGGGCTATAAATTATTTTGGTTGGTACAGCATTTATATTTTTATTCTAAGAAGTTAGAAAAAAACTTGAATTAGTGGTCTTTATCTAAACTTTCAGGTGGAGGAGCTCAATGGTAAAAACAAAACAAAACAAACAATAAAAACAACATGAAAGTGTTATTTTTGATCTAGTTTCAATCACTTGCTTCATGGAAAATTTCTCCCAGATTTGGTAAATTATCTATATTGATAGAATGATATATTGATAGATTATATATATTTTTACAATTTTAATGATTGATTGGGTGGGTCTGTAAATCACCATTTTAAATTATATGTTTATAATTTTTTGAGCAAATTTAGTGATTTCAGAATAATTAATTGTAGGCTAAAACTATTTCTAAATTAAAAAATAAATATTACTTTATTATATCTTATATGGGATTCCTGCAACTTAAATTATTAAGTAGAATAATTGATGTGATTTTTTTTTGTCCCTGATCATGTTCACATCTGGTATATTATAGATGGAGAATGTGAACATAATGGATAAATTTTATTTTCCTTAGATTGTCAAGCATTTTAGCAAGAAGTATATTGATGAGCATTGTTAAATTTTATCCTCGAAACAATTTCATAAGTATTATTTCCATTCCTATTTGACAGAGTTGAAAATTGGTGTTTCTGTTGATGCAATGCCTTTACCCAGTGTTAGAACAGCAAGAGAAAGAATTTGAAATCAGGTTAGCTCATTCCCAGTGAATAGTTTTGCAGTGGCTGTTTGTCAAGACATGATGCATGATACTGTGGTGCCAAAAGGCCCGGCTGACTGCAAGTCTTCACACTGGTATTAGGGTAATGCCACACTGCCCCTCCCAGGCTCTGCCCCACCTTGGGGCAGAGGATATATTAGTTTGTGGTAAGGGATTCTAAATATTTTTATCTTTGCCTCTGGGTGATCTCTCCCTCAAATTCATATGCTTTGTTTGAACCAAAGGTTACAATTAAAATTAAATTATAAAGCCAGGTAGCCTAATTCAATTGGTCAGTCCTGAGCTAGTCATCTAGCCATAAGTTTTGTCTCATTCTTCTATTTCCTGTTTTTGATATTGTTCTATAATTTTTTGAAGATGTTACCATTGGTAGAAACTGAATGAAAGGCACATGAAATCTCTCTGAATTATTCTTTAAAACAACATGTAAAGCTACAATTATCTCAAAATAAAATATTTCATTAAAAAATAGCTTAACACATTAAAAAATCAGTTTGGCCCTAATCATAACAGTTATAACATATTATGTGATATGAGAATGCATCATAAAATTCCTATAAACAACATTTTTCTAAATTAAATCAAATGTAAATGCAAAACTTAAGTTCAATTTTTAAAGAATGCCTAGAAAAATCCCTAGTTGGATAAAAATATGAAAGTTCCGATTTAATATTAGTCAAATTTCCTTCTTTATTGATTGATTTTTTGTTTATTTACGGGAGTGTGCTTCTATAAGTAACACTGTCAATATGAAAAGCAGAGAGGTATGTTGTCTGATAAAAAAACAAGACTCAGAATTTTCAGAATCGTTCTTTCTTGTGTCTTAGATTTTCATTGTCCCTACAAGCTGTATTTCTTTGGTGAGCACATCTTGCATAATGTATCTTTGCTTGTTATGCATGTCAACATGCCACTCTCTGGTGAAGGCTAAAATTATCTAGAAGGCAATTTAGATTGTGTTTGTATCTGTTGAAAAGAAGTATCTCCTCTTGAGCAGTGGCCTCAAAAAAAAAGTTAGTGTTGAAAATAGCTTGACTGGGTTGCAATTTCAGTGGACAACAATAAAATATTTCAGAGGCAAATAGAGATTATACTCCGGCTTCCAAGTGAAAGCTTTCTATAGAATAGTGATCATAAGAAGTATTTTTTAAACGCAGTATAAGACTTGCATATTTGTCTAATCAAATTCACTAATATATGCTATTGTATTTATTAATAAAATTAATAGACCATGGATGCATTTACATATTTCTTCCATAAAAGACAAAAATCTAAATTATGCATTTCTGTATTCTTCAAGTGATATGCTGCATTCATCTCCTTCTTTAATCATTCAGTGTGAGCCCAACTTCATATATTATATACCCAGTATATCTAAGACTTCCTCACCAGATGCTATCTGGTTAAATTATAATTAAAGACTCGCATCAGCATCAAATAGCCTAGGCACTTAATTGTCATCTCTTGAATGAATTCAGTCCAATTTTGAGTATTACCATCTGGATGAAGGTCGACCCCATGGCTGGAAACTATTTCACTGAGAATAGTAAAGGAATTTCAAAGATATTAAATCTCAGACATTTACTAATTAGCGACCAATTATAGTCAGATAAAGATTTTATCAATGCTTGACAAGATTCCTCTGATTTCAGGTTCTTCCCTAATTGTTTTTTCATTGATTGCTGCCCAGGAGTTCAACACTTTACATGAAAGAGGACATAGTTTTCTGATGCATCTAATCTATAGGGTTATAAAGTAAGATTTGAGTTTTCTCTTAATCTGCAAGGAAGGTAATGTCACAGCATCACTTATTTATGGGTTGATAAGTAACACTTTAATTAAAAGAACCACAACCCATTGAACTGGCTATGCTTTACATTGTCATTTTAATGATCACCATAGGGATTGATGGTTTATATCTTGTTTCTATTGCTCCCAGAGGTGAGAAGATTACCACAGGTCTCAGCTCATCAGGAAGAAGGAGCTATCTTTTGTATAGTCAGAAATAAATCATAAAAAGGGATTGACACAGGAGTTACTTAATATTTGTTGAAAAAAATGGACGATTTCTATAAATCTTTTTTAAAAAGTAAAATGTATAACACACCAAAAATTAAAATAAAAACAATGAAGTTAGCTTGAAAATATTTGTTTTTATAATTCAGAGGGTTATAAATAAACAGCAAGAGATGATTTTGGTTGGTGGTGAAATTATTCCATATCTTGATTAAGATAATGGTTACATGATTTTGTTTATCACACTCATGGAACAGTACACTCACAAAAAAGAGTGAATTTCACTGTATTTAAAATTTTGAAAAATAAATTGCAAAGTAGGTCCATATTCACAAAATGCAGTCTAAATCAATGGGTACATGCTTCAAATAATATTCTATGGAGAGTTGAAGTATATATTTTACTCATAGCCCCACAATGTAAGAGAGAATGTGTACATCTAAGACCATGTTTAAGTAAAGCAGTTTTTAGTACCAAATTCTTTCTTTCTCCCCTTTCTGTGAGGAAGGTGAGAGCATTGGAACTTATGTAACACAATATTTTTTGACACCTTACCTTGCTTTATTTCGTAAAAAAATTCTTATTAATCACATTGCTGGTTCCTCTGAGCAAACAAAGAAATTCTTGGTCTGACTCTGACTTAATGTGCGTGGGTTACTGGAAGTATGTGATGCTGAAAACATAAAAAAGGAGCTATGCTATGTGAAGGTTAATGCTGGAATTGTAGTTTCAACCCAGCTTTGCTTTTGCTATGTTTTTAAGCTTAAAATAGTTTTAGTGACTGAACAGAAGCAGCATGTAGAAATACAAAAAAGAACAGTATAATTGAGACCAGATTTTTGTATATGTATAAAGAACTGAAATTAGATACGATTTTTTTCTTGTCATATATGTTGACATTAAGTCACTCTCATGTTTATCTAATTGAATGTTACTAGAGAAAGTGGTCTAATAAAGTCTTCAGCTTTTAAAACAATAGCTGTAGTAAAAACATTATTTTCTAGTGAAAGTGTTATTTACAAAGAAGTGAAACATCTAACACTAATAGTTTAATAAAAACAGTTCAGGAAAAGTACCATTTTTCCTTTTGGCAAGACCAGAAAAGCATTCTATATAATACAGAAGAATAATAATCTTGATGTGTTCTGTCTGCCACTAAAACCTCTAAGCCATTTTTATTTTAGAAAATGTTTAAATAGCCTTGACTAGTATAAAATTCATTAACCATAGTCTGCTATACACATCATATCTGAAAATAAGTTATTCTTGAGTTCGGGTACTTACATAACTGACTTTAGTATGTTCATAGGCTTACCATGAACTACAAACACACTACAAAGCAACATCACAGAGATTTAGTAACAGATTGATATGAATGGGACTTAATGAACAGAATATAGAATAATAAGATATCACTATTATATAAGGAAGATATTACTGACTCCTAAACAGAAATGTTTTCCATATCGGCAAATCATTTTTCCTGATTCATCTTCACTTCTTACCAAGGATGTTCACATTCTATTTTTTTTTCTTCCCAGATTTATCGAGATACAAATGACAAATAAAAACTACATATTTAAAGTATACAAAATGATGATTTGATATAAATATACAATGTGAAATGTTTACCACGATCAAGCTAATTAAAACATTCATTACTCCCCAATAATTTTTGTGTGTGGTGTAAACACTTGATATCTATCCTCTTAGTGAATTTCAAGTATATAATACAGTATTATTAACTATAGTCACCATGATAGCCATTTGATCCCTGCAACTTATTTATCTTATAACTGTTTCCTCCAGAATATTGCCTTTATGCTTTTTCTTTATTTCTTTGAATTTATCTGGTTTTCTTCTAATGGGCTTAAATGTGGGTTTACTTTGATTTACCTTGCTTAGTTGAGATTGTTGAGTTGTCAAAGTCAAATGACTTATTTTCTGTGCTACAATCTACTTCAAACATAAACATCTCTTCTTGGTTTTAGGCATATTTATGCTTTCAAACATTATTTTTTGCACCAACTTATATTTTTTCAAATCAGCCTATATGTGTCAGATACTTTGCCATATTTAAAAGCAAAAGAGATGTATCAGCCACAATTTACAGTGTGACAAAAAGAAGAATATTTCTAAATAGAGGAAAATATTATATATATATTTATTCATCTATCCAATTATAAATTAAAGTGGATCTAATACCTATTGTATGCCTGGCACTGATGTGAGAATTTTACAAAAATAAATTCCGTTAGCTTTAGTACAATTCTGAGATGTATACTGTTATCATCCCCATTTTCCAGATGGGAATATTTTAGTACTAAATTAAATTTCTTGCCTTGATACCTCTGTAAATAACATAGCTGAGTGAACTCAGACCATCTTATTCTAGTGTCCATGCTCCTAAACAAGATGCTAGACTGTTTTAATGAGTATCATTTAAAGAGTGATGATACTTTGGTGTGACCGAAATATGAAGAGAGTGGAAAGCAAAATATATAGTCTCTGAAAAATTCACATTTCA
>NW_011888784.1:19969481-20003910 GCF_000151845.1 Pteropus vampyrus | reverse complement strand
GATACCTCTGTAAATAACATAGCTGAGTGAACTCAGACCATCTTATTCTAGTGTCCATGCTCCTAAACAAGATGCTAGACTGTTTTAATGAGTATCATTTAAAGAGTGATGATACTTTGGTGTGACTGAAATATGAGGAGAGTGGAATGCAAAATATATAGTCTCTGAAAAATTCACATTTCAATACTTCTCTTGCATATCTAAGAGTTCATCACTTTTTACAATGAGTTTGTCCTTCTAATCTATATATTGTTTTCGCCTGACCTACTCATCCCCACAAAAACAGAACAAAATACACACAGGCACACAATAACTAGATGGAGCTTGTGTAGTCAGACCACATTTGCTTTTTGACCTAATCACAGGTCAGCTTCTAGTTTAATGATCTATATTCACTATCATTGCCTTTGAATGTTCTGAAGCCAACTGAAGGAGTATCTATAGTCTACCAATTTACCAAAATGACCTCCTTTATTTTTGGTAATGGTTAAACAGGAAAGTGCAGCTTCACTGAGGTAGTTTTCCAAGGACAACATTTTTCAAAACACTGATTTACAGTCATTACATGATAGTATTGGCTAGGTTACCAATCACTATAGGTTTATTTCAATTAGTATTGACCTCCTTATTCATTAATCAAAATTTAATGTTTAATATATGTTAAGCATAATACTAGGAGCAAGGGCTGTGGAGGTGGATATAGCACAATTATAAAATTTTCATATGCATTTTTACTTGTTGATTTAATTAAAATGAACACAGTATCATTGAGCATTAATCTTGGAACTAAATTTTGAGTAGAACCTCCTTTTCAACACAAGATTCTTTCTTATTTCATGCAGTGACAACTCCAGATTGCTGTTTCTTTTTCTTATTGCGAATGTCTAATCAATAGCTTTTATGTATTAGAACCATGAATCTGTATTAATGAAGACCACTTTTGAGATCTAAATATAAAATAAAATAATGTACTATTTTAGGCAAAAAAAAAAAATAAGAATAATGATATACTAGTTTTAAATCATGGAACTGATTTGAGACTTTAAAAGAAAATTGAAGATTTAACAAATGGATCCTAAAATAGCAAGTCTAGTAAATCAGCACTTTGTTCATACAAATGCGTGGAAAGAAATATGCAATAAAATTTAAGAAAAGTGTAAGGATGCAAAGAGAAACACTCTTCATGATGAGCATTGGAAATGGGATGTCTGACTTCTCAATATAAAAAATGATTATGAAAATATAGGCCGACTGTGACTGCTTAGATAAATTCATTTCAGTGGGGACAAATATCAAGCTCACTTTCGGTCTCAGTCTAGGCCTAGTTTTAAAGTAAAACTTTGTAAACAATGAGTTTGTTATTTTGTCTACTTTATTCATTGTTGCATTCCTAGTGCATAGAGCAGTGTCCACATAGGTACTATTCAATTATATTTGTTGTATGAAAAAAACATTATGTAAAGAAACTCATAGACTACTGCTACATATTTAATCTGATGGAGTTGTCCATTATATAATTATATTCAGCATTACAAAGAAACTTTCTATATATAAAATGTATACACATGTATATACGTTTTATATATATATATATACATATATATATAACAGATAATTTTAAAAGATTCTCATTCAAATAGTAAGAGAACTGAAAATAACGGTTGTATAACTTAGTGATTAGCTAAAATAAGCTAGAGAGTGTGCTGTTTTGGAAATTGTAATTATTTAGAGTATTTTAATACAGCAATTTTTTATGAAGAAAGTAACTGCAGCGCAATATTATAAGCCCACAGCTGAAGTTTCAGAGAAGTAGATTTTTCTTCAAAGTTTAGATATTTTTAGTGGGAAAAAAGCATCAGTAGACGTTACATGAGAGTTTGTTATTTGGTTATTACCATGCGAATCTTAAAAGTTTCATTTTTATGACTTTCAGAATTCTCACAGCTGTTATTGTTTAAATCTTTGAATAATGCATGAAAAAGAAAATAAATGAAAGAACATCTTTTTTCCCAAGTGCATCTGTACTTAACTATGAGTTAAATACCAGTTATACCTCACTAAAGTAGTTTTAATAAAAGAAGCTGCTTGGCACATCTGGGTTCTTCATAAGTTATATAAAAAAATAGAATGTTAGCTTACCTACCATTCCACAGCCTGCTGTTCTGGAATGATTACACTGTCTGCTTCTTAATTCTGTAGGGAGGGAATGATATTGAAGGAGGTGCTAGCTCTCACAATCATTTATTTGTTTGTCCACTTAAAATTATTCATTCAACAACTATTTATTGAGTACTTATCTGCTCCATATTTCACCTAACTTTACCCAGGCATGTCAGCTATAGGAATTTATCCAAAGGAAACAATATTAAATAGAAACAAAGTTTTAATCCAAGATGTTTATATAATAGGTGAAAAAAAAAGAATCTGAACATTTAAAGTTCTAATAAAGGGAAATTAATCTTAATAGGTACATTTTAAGTTAAATGTCGTTATGACTTGATAATGATGTTATGAAATAATATTTTTTAATATAAAATGCCCATGATGTCTTCTCAAAATACATGTTAAAAAAACAATTTGTAGACCATATTCATAATGACAAATACATACTCTATTTGAAATATATATATACACACACTTATACTATTCATGTGTGTGTGTATGAATTAACTTTTATCTGTGGTTGGTGATGTAATGAGAAAATTTATTTTTAACCTATGTCTGCAGAGAACTTTTAGCCCACTGTAAATCTGTATTTAGAATACAAGAGTATTGTAGAAAATATTTATCAGAAGCTCAATATATTTATAGAGATTAAGAAAACTATCGAAGTCTAGTTAACATTTAATTTCTCTGTTTTTGAATTTGAGGGAATCACATTTCCCTTCTTTCTTTTTTTTTTTTTTTAATCTGTGATCCTCCTGCTGTTTATACCATCTGTTGACCATTTCTTCTCTTTATCTAAACTCTGATTTCCAATGAATATTTAGGAAAAGCCAGCAATTAGCATTGCACAAATCACATAGTGCCCCTAAGGAACTGCATTGAGACTTTGGCATTCATTTTGATGCTGTTCTGACTGCCTCATGATAATCGTCTGTCTTGCTTTCCTGGCCAAATAGCAGGAAAGTTACATTGGACATGAAAAGTGAAATAAAAATGCTAAAGTCCAAAAACTAAAGACAGGTAGGGAATTAAAATGCTGGGATAGTACAAGAGAGATACCTTAAATTTTTTGCTGTGATAAAAGCAGATTGATTGACAAGTTGGAGTCAATTATTGGAATATATCAATGGTAAATTTAAAAAAAAAAAGGGAGACAAGTGCAGGGATCAGTTGTGGAATCATTTTGTGTTAGAGTTTCTGTGTAAATTCTACCTTATAACCATAAATCTCTCTTTTGAGAAAAACTGCATAGATTCCGAGTGATATACTCTATCATTTAAAAAAAAAAAAATCCCTTTGAGGAAACTAGGGAATGGATTCTTTTCATCGTGAACTTCATCTTTATTTCCTGTTGAGAATTTACTCTCTGTGTTGTTGAAAGTAAAAGGAAATTGAGTGTACTCTCAGTCTACAGTTTATAGTGATTTACTGGGGTAGTTGCCCTTTTAAACTGCCCCCTAGGAAGGGTTAAAAGCAATCACTTAAGTCCTTTAACCTCCATAACATAACCCTGAGCAGCTCTCTAAAGTACACATGATTCATAAACGAACCCAATGTTTTGATTAGAAGATCATAAAGATCATTCTATATTGTATGAGATTTGTGCGGACTTTTCTGATGACCTGAACATTCACTGCTATCTCTCTGAGTTTCAGAAGAGAACTCCATAGAAATGGAATAAGAGTCAAAATTTTAGTTAATCCTAAAACATTATAACATCCAGAATAATATCTTACATTGGACTTAATTTGATTTGCACATTTTACAGAACAAATAATATGATAGACATTAAAAATGGTGATGATAATGATAATTAACTATATTTGTGTCAAGTTTTAAGTTTACAAAGTGCTTCTTTGCATTTTCTTTACAGTTAGTTTCCAAAACAGCTCTTTTAGTAGACATCCTATTTCTTTTCTTTTTTTTTTTTTTAATTATTATTAGTTTCAAGTACATTGGTTAGACATTTATATAGTTTGTGAAACGATCCCCCTGATTGCTCTTTCTCTTCTCTGGCTCTACACCTAGCCATTACATTAATGCTGGCTGCATTCCCTATGCTGTGCTCCCCATGCCTATGACCATCTATCAGCTACTAATTAGTACTTCGATGTCCTATTTCTTATTCTATTTGACAGGCCATTAGCTGAGAACCACAGAGGATGAAAAACCTTGTCAAAGAAAGTGTTAAAAGTAGGATGAGAATTAGTTATTCTGATTTATTAATTAATTCAACAAAGTTTATTGAGCATCTAAGATTCACAAAGCTCTGTGCCAAGTATTCAATTGTAACTGGGAAAAACAGCAAGGAGGCAGGCAAGAATAAAGGAGAGAAAGAAGAAAAAAAATGAAAGAAGGAAGGAAACAATAAAGAAGGACAGAAGCCTGATTTATTGCTGAAACTATCTAAATCTCTTGATTTATCTTATTGAAATGTTTCTCAGCAGATTGTATAAAATTGGGGTTCATATATTTATTGATTAATTCTTGCAAATAAACTGATTTATCCAACAACTACTGAATAAAATCTTCATAAAGAAAATTTCAGCTTAATTACTCTGAGATAGCCGGATCTATTAAAATAGATTAAAATTACAAAATCATCAAAAATCAATATAAAATTCAAAAATAAACAGTGCTACAAACTTGAAGGTGTAATATAATAACAGTGTAAAACAGATGGTCTTGATCTGGTCTGGAGTAGAGCAAACGAGGAAGGGAAGTCTTTAATAAAGGAGTGGTATTAGAGCTGAGATCTGGAGACCAAGAGGGAGTTAACTAGATGAAATGCAGAGATAGAGAGGCAGTGCTTATACTGAAGACTGAAGAAACAATTTGTGCAAAGGCTTAGAGTGCATAGAGTCTAGTATTTACATGGCAATGAAAGCAGACAGCATGCTAAAGATCAGGAAAAAAGGTGCACACCCTCTTAAATAGTCATGTTAAGAATCTTGGTCTCAACCACAGGAATAAGGGATAGCTTTTTTTTTTTTTTTCTTTTTTTAGAAAAACTAAGATTTATTGAAAGTATATTTTAGAAAAATATGGGCCACACTAAGGAAAGCTGCAGCCCTGTGGACTTTGGGAGGTAAAGAGATAAGATAGTATGCCCCAAGAGAAGAGTGGATTTTCAGCAAGGAGAGCTGTAACCCAAGGGGTAGCTATTGAACGTTTAAATAGAGGAATTAAATTATTACATTGAAAATTTTAAATTATTGTTTTTACTAAGACTGGAAAACAAGGTGAATAAAAGTTAATATAGACATAACATTTATAAAGCTATTTCATTAATCCAGCTAAGAAATGATGGTTGTTTGGACAATGGTGTTTATTGCTCAGAAAAAATTGATCATTTTTATAAATATTCAGAAAGCCAAACCATATTGGTGAAGTTTCAGAAACAAAAGTACAAGGGAGAAAAGTATTAGAAATAAGTCTAAGATTTTAATTGTGTGTATTTGAATATATAGTTATGGCATTGATTGAAAGAGAAAATTCTGGAACAGGATTATATTCTTCTTCTTCTTTTTTTATTGATAGACCAGGGAGTGAAGCAATGAGTATGATATTTGTTTCATGTGTATTTTTACTGTCTTTGGAAAAAAATCTGTTTTAAGTTTCAAATGTATTTAATCCACAGATGATTAGTGGTATAAAGACAAACATGTATGAGTCATTGTATATCAATGGTGATTGGAGTATTGGGCATGGATGAGATTTTCTGTAAAAAGGTAGAGTAACTGAAAACCAAGAATAAGCTTTCATTTAATAAAAATAATAGAATAAATCTGCCAAGGATAATAGATATCAATAGCTAGAGACACAGAAAGGGAAAAAAGAAATTAAATGTCTGAGAATGGAAGAGTTTTATGAAAAAACAAAAAAAAATGTGTTGTCAGAAGTGCAGCACTAAGGTGTGGTAAGATGAAAAAAAGACCATTAAATGGAGATTATTAAAGAGCTTAGGATGGACCTAGAGAGTATTCTGCTGAGTGAAATAAGTCAGACAGAGAAAGACAATTCCATAAGATTTCACTTATATGTGGAATCTAAGAGAAAGAAAAAACAAAACAAAAACAGCCTCAGACACAGAGAACAGCTGATGATTGGAAGGGGGGTGTGGGGGTCTGGGTGAAAAAGGTGAAGGAATTAAGAGCAAATTGGTAGTTACAAAATAATCATGGGGATATAAAATACATCATAGGGAATATAGTCAATAATATTGGAATAACTATGTATAGTGCCAGGTGGGTACTAGATTAATCAGGGGGATCATTTCATAAATTATATAAATGTGTAACCACTGTGCTATACACCTGAAACTAATATAAACTAATACTGAATGCCAAGTCTAATTGAAAAATAAATTTTTTTTAAAAAAAGCTTAGGAAACATTGTTTTGATAGAATTATGGGGGAGTGAATAGAATGGACCAAGTGAAGATAAGGAAGGAGAGACAGGTGGCATATTAAATTCTTCCCTTCTAATGCTATTATTCCACACTCCCATGCCCCTCACTAAACATCGCCTCTGAATTTAAGAATCACTTCTTAGGATAAAAAAGAAAGTATGTTGGAGATATTAGAGAAAACAAAACTGTTAGAGAAAATAATTAATGTTTACTATCATTTTGTGGTCTTGCAGCATTTTATCAGCTCAGGTATTCCTATGTTACATTGCTAATATGCTACAGTATTAGAGACTTTTGCACCCCTCAATATCTTATTTAACATCTTGTTGTAACCTATTATGGATAAGTTAACTTTTAAAAATCCATTATGCACTTCAAAATTAGTTTCGTAATTGTATTATCTCTATGGAAGAATTGGCTACATTTCAGCATAAAATATAAATGGATCTGACTTTTCTTATTAATATTTGATGGAACATAGTTTAATATTGAATTGAAGCAGAACCCTGAGGTGGTCATGAAAAGGGCAATTTATAAATGTGAATTTAACCAGGGAATGATAAAATAAATCTTAGTTTTATTTCTTCTAGGTGAACGTGACTTACTCTACTTATAAAGCATATTCAGGTAAAAGTAGAACATCTTCATTAGTATAATGAAGAAATTATCAACATCTCCCTGTTGAATGATATTCAACAAATGTGGTTCATAAAGATTCAACAATATTCTATTTTTTTGGCACACACCCCAGCCTCTGTCTATTATCAATACAATTGAGAGATGCTGACATTTTCATTTGAATCCTCATTTCTTCTAAAGGGGATTAATTGGCTTTATCCACATCATGAAATCTCAATATTGTCAAATAGTCTACTACTATTGGTTCAATTAATGTTTCTTGTCATTTACAGCAAAGAAATTCTATTTGATGTCTTTGCTCTGGGAAAATAGATGCCTAGCAATAAACTATCTTGCTTATTTCATATGAAACCATAATATGCTGCTGTAAATTTGTTATGCTTAATTTTTAAAAACAGAACTTCAAAAGCACCTGACATCAAATAATGTCATCTCTCCCTAACTACGGTTTTAAATAGGAGGAACAGTACCAGCATGCCATTTTGTATTGATAAGCCTAAAAGAATTATGGCTTTGTTCCTCATGAGCTCTATCTAATTCCCTTCTCTTGTCTGTCAACTCATAATTTAGGAGAATGATGCCACATCCAACTGATACTTTACAAATTGATTTTTTTCTTTTAATTCCAATTGGTATTATGGAAGAAATGTGTTACGTAATTTTTGAGAGCCATACACAATGACAGTTTGGGAGCTCTTAATCAACAATTCTGAGAAAATGTCAAGGTGGCAACAGCAGGTCATTGAACCAACCAAAGGGCCTTTCTAAGTGTGAACCTGTGCCACTGCATAGGTTGCCTATGAAGTCAGCCTGAGAATAAGACATTTAAACAATCCGGAGAAAACTCAGCCATGATCTAAAAATCCATTCCAAAGGACACCTAATGAAAGATCCATAATTATCTTTCAGGACCCTAGACCTCTCCAAAAGAAGTCTACAATTCTTATCTTTGCTATACTTTTCTGAGTTTAAATATCTGTATAATTTTCCTGCATATCCACTACTTACATTTCCCCAGCAATTGCTCTTGGCATTGCATATCAATCAAATGATCTATGGGCCATCTGCTAGTGAAATACCCTGTACTTTCAGAGTATATTTTGTAGGTCTTTTTGAAGTAACACTACCTTTGTATAGTTTCATGGTCTTTATTTTTAAAAATCAAGGTTTTCTGTTATAAACTAAAGAGCTCTCACCCCTCTTAGGCATTGAAGTCTGGATTTCCCCAAACTATCTTTCATGAATATTTCATCCAGACCCATGGCCCAAATCAGGTAGATGCTGGAAATTTAACACTGCAGACTAAAATGAAGTTTGAGCATAAAACTGAAGTGTTAAATGGAGTATAAAATTGAAGCAGCCTGTTTTAGAGCATGGGCTTGCCTCAGACTCTGTGTGCTATCAGGCGAGCTCAGACTGGAGATTTCTCAGATTGGCGGGAACTGTAGAGTCCTGTCTGAGATGTTTTAAGGTGAAAAAAGGAAGGCAATAATTAGAAACTTTCAAAATATTCTCGCTCTCTGATTCAATAGGATTTTTAATTTGTCAATTTATCAGTAAACATTCTTTTAAAAGTTTACAAACATGTTTCACATGAGAAACACTCAAATTGGAAATTCTCTTTGATTCAAATTGTCTTATTTGATACTTAGCTCTTTATTGAAGGTGATCCTGTTGTTGGTTTGGGTAGAAATGATTCATTGTATAAACACATCAGGCTCATTCAAATTATGTAAATAAAAATCAGATCTGAAAAACAGTAAAATTAGAGAGAAATAGGGTAATTATTGATTAACACAGCAAAAACATATAACTTTAATCTGACCATAAACTTTCTAGCTACCACTTATGCTTCTTTAGGTGTTTTTTTTTTTTTAGGTTTTATGTTTTTAATTTTCATAAAGAGATATGTGACCATCCCCAATAACAACAAAAGAATATATTCTGTTCCATTCTAGTGAAGTTGCAAAGTTATATGTAGAAATAGATAATTATATTTGCTAAATATAATCTCAGCACATATTAACTGATCTACTTATATCTATTGACCACACTGGCATATATTTTATGGTATATCATTTTCTGTTGATTCTAAAAATTAGCACAAAGGTATTTTTAAATGCCAAATTAATGCTCTAAAAATCATATTCAGAACACAATCACTTCCATGCTTAACTAGTCTTAATGACTGTAATAATGAATAGCAGTCATAAACAAACCTGAGATATTGGCAAAGATCAGAAGAGATATATTTTGAGAAGATGTTTTCTCTATTTACAAAGTGATAATTTGTCCTCTAATGAACATTTCATGAGGCAGAGTCTCACCACTTAGCAGACTTTGAGACCATGATAGCTTTCCTTATTACTGTGTTAATGGCAGAAGCATAATGGAGGTGGTGCTCACAAAGGCACAAGCAAAGTCAGGAGATAATTACTCTGGTTTTTGAGCAGAGTGAAAAAAGAAATCATTTCAGAAATGCCCTCTGACAAGCTCCACATTGCAACACATCTTGAAAAAAATTTAAAAACTATGATCATTAGCCGTTTTTAGCAGTCTGTCATTGTACTAGCTTTTTATGCTTCCAATAAAGCAGGTTGAATTTTCACAGTAGTGTACAGGTTCTTTTTTCACTCCTTTAAGGGGTTTCTACAGGATCCCCTCTGTGAGATATTTCAGAATGAATAGATATCCAGAAAGAAAGAAGTATGAGTAAATATTTACTAGAATATAGGTATGCATAGTATAAAATGCTAAACTTGCCCAAACTGAAAGCTGTACATAGAGATCCACATTTCAGAAGAGTTCTTCTTTTTCAAAAAATAACATTACAGGACTATTTTTAAAAGGAGTTTTTCTAAAGCCGTTAGTATCTTATACTAATATGTGATAATCTATTTGACTAAAGACTGACTAGGTTGCAAAGGAATATATATTGGAAGTTTTGGATTTCTTGCTCATTAATGGTCAACCTGAAATTAAGACAATGTACATCAGCCAAACGAGAAAAAAAAACAAAGTAAGAATATCAGGAAAAATATAGACAAAGGGGCAATATGGCAGATTGGATACTTGAATGACCCTCCAAAATGAAAAAAAAAAAAATAGATAGATAGATAAAATACTTTAAAACCTTATTATCTTTCTAAAAAAATTCTATGGCAACATAAAATGAAGGAAATACATATCCTCCAGATAAGATGAGATCAGGAACACTCAAGTAAGGGAGCTTTAAAGTCAGTTTTCTTATTGGAGGATTTTTCAAAACCCTCAGGTATTGAACTTATGCTTTGAGGGCTCTAGGGACATTGAAGTAAGAAATTTGCCTAGGGCCTTCCCACTGTAGGTAGTTAATAAAGAGCACATGAATAAAACTGGAGAATTAAAGAGCTATAGGACTGGAAGGATAAAAAAGAAATGTATCCCTCTCTACAGAAATGGAGAAGTACAATGCTCATCTTGATATGTAGTTTGATGGCGGAAAAAATAAGTTTACCCTGAAAATTCAGAATCACAAGGCATCACACAAGCAGTTTCAGTTGTAATTCTCTGTAGTCTTAAAAAAAAAAAATCCAAGATATGTATATAATTTCACATTTATGCCAGTTGATGAAAAACTTGTTTGATAAATTAAAATTACCTCTGGATGAATTCAATTTTAACCCAAGATTAAAATTTCCACAGAAAAATTACAATTGAAATTAAGCACTTTATAGTGAAACCATGCAAAATTAACAAGAAAATCAAGCACTGAATGAAGTAATAAATATAATAAAAGACCCACAGGTTCTTTAATACATTATAAAATGTAGATATAAAACACAGAATAAAACAAAATAATAGAGACATATTTCTAAATCTAAATCAGAAGCTGGCAAAAATCCATAGAAAACAAGATAGTATAATGAAAAGGCAGATAAAAGGAGCTTCTTAAAATTACAAAAAACTAAAAACAAAATTTAGGCAACATTAAAAAGCAAATTAGGCATAAAGGATCACTAATACCAGTGTCAGAGACTGGTAAAAATGTGTTTAATCTTTATCATTATGCTTTATCATTTATGAAAATATAAAATATCTTTATATAAGGATTATGGAAGAGATATCAAGAAAGTATTTTTGTCTAAAGAGTTTCTGTGGAAAAAGAGCAAATGGAGAAGAGGTAATATAAAAATATCAAATAATTTTCTTGGAATACTTGAAAAGTTGAAAGATGCATATTTATATATAACAATTTTGAATTTGTCTGAAGATAATAAATTATTCACATAGCTTCAAAAATACAAAGCAAAATTTACAAAACTACAAGAAGAATTTGTGGAAGATTTTATTGCACATCTCTTTTTCAAGAGTTGTCAAGTGATCATGTGACATTTAGGAATTCTACCCCTGTGCTGAGCTGTAAGGCTGGAGTCAATTGATATCCAGAGATTGACATCATATTGACTTCACATTCGGTCTACATCAGATTACATTAAAAAATGTTTTAAATATATTAAAAAGTTGGTTAAGAACATATGTCTAAATAATGCATGATCAGAAAGTCATAAGGCAAAGAATACATTTAAAAACAAAAATAAATATTTTTGGTTTTAATATTTTTGTTATTTTGAGGTAGAACCAAAGAGTATTTTAATCTTAAAAGCTTTGACTGAAATGAAAACAAAATCTGAAAATAATAAGCTAATCACCTAAAACTTATGACAACAGAATAACACTCAAAACATAAATGCATAAATAATAAACATAACAAAAGTTAATAAAGTAGAAATTAAAGTTATAGTAAAAATAATTCTTAAAAGGTGGTCGTTCCAAGTGATTAAAAATTGAAAATATCTAGAAATGTGAATTGTGCAAAAGAGAGAATGCACAAATAAATTATAATAAAAATGAAAATGAGAATATAATCAAAGATCTAAAAAAATTAAACAAATGAGTGATTATTATGAAAAATATTCTATCAATATATTGGAAAACATAGATTCCTAGAAAAATTTAGTTTGCCTAACTAGAGAAATGAGAAACATTTATGTGCTTCAATAACAACTATGAACAGTAGTTATGCCAAGTTTTCCTAAAAGACGATATCAGTATTAGAAAAATTTGCAGATTATATAGATAAGGAAATAGTACAATCATACAACAAATAATCCTGAAAATAATAACAAATCTTTTCTGAATCAATAAAAAAAATAAGTTTGACAAATTTTCAAATAAATATAGCGTAAAAAACTAACAGTGCAGTTCCAATTGCAAAATTCCTAATCAGAATATAAACACATTGAATCCAGAAGTTATAAAAAAAGGTGTATTTGGATTTATTCCCATAATCCAAGGTTGATGTAGTATTGAAAAACTGAAGTAATTTATGAATTAAAAGGAAAGAAGCATAATAAAGTCAATAAAAATTTAAATATTTTTAATCTAAATATTCATTCAGTTTTAGAAAACATAACAGCAAACTAGAAAAATTATAAAAATTTCTTAAATTTATAAAGGTCATATATTCCCACACATAAAAATTATTTTAATTATGTTATATTTAATAGTGAAATGTTGAAAATAATTATTCATAATAATGAACAAATCAATGATGATCACTCTACTACTTTTATTTCATTCTATATTTGAGAATCTTAAGAGTTTGTAAGAAAAAAATGTAAATTCAGTAAAGAAATTACGCTTTTATTACTTGCATGTTATGCAGAAAGCTTAGAATAATTCACACACAAGGTTTTAGAATCAATATGAGTGATTTGTTAGGTAACTACAAGCAAAATCAACTCATAAATTATTTTTCTACCAACGACATTTAAAATTTATATTTAAATAAAAAGGTACCATTTATGCAAAATAGTATGGAGGTTCCTCAAAAAATTAAAAATACAATTACCATATAATTCAGCAATGTCTCTTCTGACTACTCTAAAAATTTGAAAATATCTTTATCTATAAATCTGTATGCACACCAATATTCATTACAGCATTATTCATGATGGACAAGATATGGAAACAACCAAAGTGTCCTTCCATAGATAATTGGATAAAGAAGGTGTAGTACACATATATAATGGAATACTGCTCAGCCATAAGAAATGATACAATACTGCCATTTTCAGCAACATAGACGGGTCTTGAGATGATCATGCTAAGAAAAATAAGTCAGACAGAAAAAGTTGAGAACCATGTGATTTCACTTATGTGTGGGATATAAAACTGAAAGCAACAAACAAGACAAAAACTCAAGACACAGGCAACAGTTTAGTGGTTACTAGAGGGAAAGAGGGGAGAGAGGGAAGGTAGATAAGGATATCAAATATATGGTGACAGGAGATTTGACTTTGGATGATGAACACACAATGCGATTTACATATTGTACACTTGAAATATATATAAGTTTACTTACTAATGTTACCCCAATAAATTTAATTAAAAAGTACCAAAAAACACTCTTCTGAAAAAAACATGAAAGAGGGAGATATCCAGTTAGATTTCAAGACTTATTACAAAAATATAGTAATTATATCTAAGTGGAATTGTATGTATAAGTAAAAAGTTCAGTGAAAAAAATGGAATGCACAGAAACAAGTGTGCTAGAGGAAAAATATTTTCTCTTGAGTTAAATGTATGGTGATAGTATATAGAACAGGTCTCTCTACTTAGTTTTAATGACAGAAAACTCACTCTTTAAGCAATATCTCAGGTTTTCTACCAATATGGCATGTTATAAACATCTGCAGTACATATTCTTTGATTCTGTCAGGGGTCTTTTAAATCATTATTTACAGGGGACCTATTTCAGGTGTGTTAAGCAAGTTGAGATTTCAACACCTGCCATGGGTAGTCACAAATGCAAATTTTGGCTCAACAGATATAGTATAGATGTTCTCAGAAGTTTTCTGGCAAAAATGGGAAGCTCTTAGATTATTAGTTCCACAGTGCTAAAAAAAACAAACACACCTTACAGTTAATGTTTTTATAAATTTATATATTATTTTTATTTTACACAAGCAATGCACAAATATATTTTCACTGTAAAGTGTTCAAGAAATATAGAAAAACATACCATAAAAGTTGAACATTCTTTTCAACTCTTTCAACTCAAGGAAATATGCTCATTTCCTTGGAAATGTTATGAACAACTTGACGTATAATCTGAACATTTTTCCTCTCCATTTTTTAAAATTAAATATTACAGGATTTTATTAATGTAAAGCATTTTATGTAAGAATGAATTCTTTTTTAGATTAGCACAGTCATTATTATTCAAGTAGCAACTGTAAGGTAAACTCATTTTTAAATAACTATAGCAGTATTCTATGTTATTGATTTACTGTAGTTTATTTTGCTATTTATTTAAAAATATTATTTCCTTGATTATAATGCATCAATAAATATTATTGTATATATTTAAAAATTGTTGCCACAAAGTGAAAATGTTGCTATATTTTTTATCTTGATAGATAGTACCAAATTCTTTTAAGAAAAATAGAGAAAAGACTTTATAGAAGCTTTATTTCCATGCCCCTCATCAATATTTGAGAATTCATTTATCCAAGAATTTTCACCAGCACTATATAAAATAATATAATAATGTGATTACAGATATATGTTAAAGGTAAATAAATTCATAATATTTCTTTATATTATTATATATTATTATTAAAATGCAATTGTGTATGCATGTGTGTCTATGTGTATGTGCAGGGCTGGTGAGAGTGAGGAGTCAGACATGATTGAATTTGAATAAAGTTTTACCACTTAGTATGTTAGAACTTGAGCAAATAATTTATTCTCTTCAAAGCTGTACATAGAATAAGAACACTTGACAACACAAATCTGATGAGACTGTGCAGCTACAAGAACTCTCATTCATTGCTTATGGAAACACACAATGATACTGTTTCTTTGGAAGACAATCTGAAAGTTTTTTATGAAACTAAAAATACTTTTATCATGGGTTCCAACCATCACAATCACATTCCTTAGACTTTACTCAAAAGAGTTGAAAATTATGTCCACACAAAAACCTGCACATGGATGTTTATGGTAGCTTCATTTATAATTGTCAAAACTTAGAAGCAACCAGGATGGCTTTCAATAGGTAAATCGATTAATAAACCATTGTACATCCAGACAATGGACTGTTATTATTTAGCCATAAAGAGAAATGATCTATCAAGCCATAAAAAGACATTGAGGAAACTTAAATGTGTATTACTAAGTGAAAGAAGATGACCTGTAAAGACTACAGAGTTATGACCTCAACTATATGGCGCTCTGTAAAAGGCAAAAAGACTATGGAGACAGTGAAAACATAAGTGATTGCCAGAGATTAGGAAGGAAAGGGATGAATAAGCAAAGCACAAAGGATTTTTAAGGTGGTGTAAATTGTCTGTATGATACTGTAATGGTAGATACATGTCATCATTATACATTTGTCCAAACCAATAAAATATACAAGAGTAAAAAAAACTGTAATGTAAACTGTGGATTCTGAGTAATAACTATGTGTTGTTGTAGTTTTAATTATAATAAATGTATCATTCTGGTGGAGGGTCGTCAATAATGTGGGAAGCTATGCGTGTATGGGGGCAGATGATGTGTGGGAAAGCTCTGTACCTTCCACTCACTTTTGCTGTGCACTTAAGTGCTTTGAAAGATAGTGTATTTTTTTTAATGCTTACCAATCACCACCAACCAAAAAGTTATAATAGTACATAACTCAAAAAGTATTTGTGAGAGTACAAGTAATTAAATCAGTACTAATAAATTAATGCAAATAGCACAACGTCTGTTTTTCTATTACTACTTTTATGATATTTAATTGATACTTTCAGGTGAGAATATAAAAGACTTTTAATGCATAACAATATATACACTAACCATATAGTTATTCAGTTCACAATTTCAAAAAAAAAGAAAAGGATTAAAATTTACATTTGCTTAAAATGAAGTTTTTGATTAATGGAGTGGCATTGGTTAATAAAATTATATAGGTTTCGAGTGTGCAATTCAATAATCTGTATATTGCATGCGTATTCAATACCCAAAGTCAAATCTTCTGTCACCATATATTTGACCCCCTTTACCCTTATCTACTTCCCTCCATTTCCCTTTTCTCTCTGGTAAACACTAAACTTGTTTGTGTCTATGAGTTTTTGTGGTTTGTCTTGTTTGTTGCTTTTGGTTTTTATACCCACATATAAGTGAAATCATATGGTTCTGAAAATATAGCCATTTGCCATTTATTACTCTTTCTTTTTAAGAATTATTTTAATCATTTTGAACCACATGATTGAAATAATTTTTAAAAAGGAAGAGTAACATATGGCAATGGATGGCTGTATTTTAACTGCATCTTTGAGTCCAACCTATTTTAATTGTCAATCCATGTAGTTACATGTTTTAAACTCTGTCTCCTATGCTTTAAAAACAAACAAACAAAATCTATATTCATCATCCAACTTGTAATAAATATTGCAATTATACTCCAGTTTTACATGTCGTTTTAATTGTATTTACCTAAATAAGAAGGCAGGAAATCATAAGCATTTTGCAAATTACATTGTTTCACTTATTTGGAATAATAAAAGCATTTATGTAAATAAACATTCAAAGTGAAATTATTAGACATTATTTTATTGTAGGAAACCCCAGACAACACTCTTTTCTATGTTATTTGGAAAATATCCCCATAGTATTTCCTAATATAAATTTTATGTAGTATGAAAAGAGAGTTTTGATTAAAAGCATAAACTTATTTCTATGATATCCTAGTAGAGAAAAAAGGTTACAATTCTTATTTTGACTAGTATACACTTATATTAAATATCAGAACTAACTAAACTCTTAATTCAGTTAACACACCAGTTAACACAATACAATTAACTGAAATTTCAGTGCTATTCATTAAGTTAAATACTTGTAGTAGGTACAAGGGGGAATAATAAATTCACAAAATGTATTCTGTGGGTTTCATTTGGCATCATCTGTAATAGAGCCTACTACTGTGATGAATTTAGTTGTTTAGACTGAGATAATGCTCTTAAATAAAACTATGGGGGAAAAAAAACAGCCTTTCATTCTAAGACATATTTCTTTTGTCCTCCATCCATCCATCCATCCATCCATCCATCCATCCATCCATCCATCCAAGTTATTCTTCAAATGATTGGGTGCTAGACATAGCTTTGAGAATGCTACTGTCAATGTGTTTTTGATTCTCATTTTGCCTTGTCTTGTAAGTATTGGTTGCCCCATTTCACAGAAAGGAAACCTGTTCAAGTCCGCATGACTAGGAAGTAAGAGAGGCTTCATTTTAATCCTTTGGTCTCTGATTCAAAGTCTATAAAGTGTCTTCTTTCTTCTTTTGTACCTGTCTCCACTTAGCAGGAGTCTGACAAGTACTTTCTAAAACTGAGTGGAAGATTTGGGAGCAATAGATTAATTCATTCAGAAACCTTTGAGTGCTCATAGCAAACCAGGTACAGGTCTAGTTGCTAGTGTTAGGGCAGTATACAAAACTAAAATCTTTCCTCTAATGCAAATAACTTTTTAGATTAGTACAAACATATCCTTTGAATGCTTTGTTGTTCGTCTACCTGCTTGGCCAAGCCAAAAAAGAGCTCCTCTGTTAGATTTTTGAGAGTAGCTATAGTGTGTTTCACTTCTAATTCCCTACTCTCTGATTCAAAATATTATTTGTTTGATAAATCAGTATATAAACTAAACATGTAGATATACAACAAAATTCTTAAAAGGGAAATAACTGATGCCATATTACCTAGGCTTCAATCCTGGAAAAACTGCTTACTAACTTTTTCTTTCAAGTTATATATTTTCTTTATGATTCAGTCTATTTATAAAATTGTATAAGAATATTGTCAATATATAGATTTAAAAATACATAAATGAATCAACAAGTTGAAAGTCGTTAAAAGAGTTCTTGTCTTGGGACAGACTAAGTTCTTAGTTAATGTAAGAATTTGGGAACCTAGTTTCCTAGAAGTCACAGGTGGCTATAGCATCATGATATGAACACTGAACTTGAAATCAGAAATGAGCTTCCGCAGTTACCATTGTATGACTTTGGTCATGGCTTTTAATTTTCCCAAACCTAGATTTCTTTAGTGATAAAATTATAAAAATTGTCATTCTATACTTAAGGAAATTTTTATTGTTAGGATTAAGTGCAAAATGAGTCATTCATTCGTATATTCATTCAAGAACTATTTATTATATAGCAAATATGGAAAGTGATAGTTACTATCTTACATGCTGGGAATATAATAATGAATAAAAAGATAGAGTCATGTGCTTATGGTATGTGCAGTGGAAAGTTATTTAGCTTTTATAAATGTTTTCTTCTTTACCGAGTTTGGTTTTGATGTATCAGGTCTGGATGGGATGAAATATTTAAGGAGTGACCTGTGTAGCCAGGGAATAGTGTAAGGCAATTCATATTTAGTTTAATCGGGATGGGATTCTTTTTTTCTAGTATCTTAATCAAAACATGAAGATTTCTTGTTTCTATATTGGCAACCTAAGGAAATGTTTATTTTTAAAGTTTAGGTTTTTACATAAACCTTGTTAGTCTCTGTCATATCTCTCAGACTACTCTAAATTGTTTCATTTAAAGATTCATCTTCAAAGGAAAAAAAATATATATGATATAAAATATTTCCCAACAGTGAAATTAAATTTATAACGAAGGCTATGCAGAAACCAGAAGTAGTCTGTATTTTGTTTTAACTTTCTGAAGATCGATTTTTTTTTTGTTGCTAATGCAACAAAAAGTGACATTTAATCTGTGACTTCAAGCAGATAACAAAAATCTAGCAAGTAGTTAGATAAGACATGCATGCTTTTTGGATATCAGTCTAGAATTAATTTTTAAAATATTTAAAACCTATAATCCATCTCAGATTTGATCTTTCAAGGACAGAGTTTTCTAAACTTAGTAAAATTTTGAAATTATAAGTAGCCATTCGAGAAACTTCTAAGAATAATGATCTCTTAAGATGATAATCTTATTGTCCTATTTCCTACAAATTTAGCTAAGTATGTATGGATGTATTTGTACAACAGTGTTGATGACAAACATGCTACCATTTTAATAGTGGCTTCCTGCAGATGCAATGAACAAACACATACTAAAGCATTGATGTAACATAGTAATTCTAGGAGTATCAGTAACAGCTATCCAGGTGGAACATCAAATGTTTTCATGACACATAGGCCTTTTAACATTCCATAAACTGCAAGGATGGTCATACATGTAGACTGTGCCCATACTTCTTATGCCCATTTATCCTCATGTCCACAACTTTATTCTTCAGTAGAATGTCGTTATAAGGAAATGTTACCTTAAAATAGTGGAATTATTATGAGAGACCTAATGAAGACAAGACATTTAGATTCACACCAATTTCATTTCATGTGTCATAACCATGAATTTGGAAAGTCCTTATTGGGGTATATGTTGATTTAATTGAGCTGCTTCATGCTGCTTAATTAAAACCTAAGAAATTTTGATTAAATGTGTGGAAGGAAAAGCATAGCCATATATACTATTTTACTATTTTTTCTGTTTCTTAACCATCTAAAAGTTTCTTCTTTAGCGATAGTGTTTGTGGACTATCAAGTTACCCCAGAGGAATCCCTATTCAAAAAGAGAAGCTAACAAGCCCAAAGGATTTAACATGAATCTATTCATTAGACAAGACAAGGTTCACAGATCAATTACAAATGTGGATTTCAGCCCAAAATTCCTACAGAGATCAAAACAGAGGCATTTGTCTTTCCACATTTCACATTACATTTTGAGACTTGAAACCCAAAATTTAAAAAGATTGTGCTTATCTGTCCTTTCTGTAACATTTTAAAAGCCCTACAGGTAAAATGGACCCGAGTTAATTTGTTAAATGCAAATATGGCATATGTCATTTGTATTTAAATAACTTTGACATACTACAGTATTACCTAGAGGTTTGCCTTCCGAATGGGTATGAAGAATATTTTAATGAAGTCAGCAACAAGTAAAAAGTAATCTTTTTTTAAAGAGACTGTATAAATTGGCTTACTGCATCAAACTCCATGGAAACTGATTTTAAAAAAGGGAAAGTGAAATTTTATGTGTCTGACCAATTTATTAATGTGTTAAAGTTCTGTTTTATTTTACTCAATAATTTTTTTCATTTGTATTTCTCTTCCAAACTAATGTGGAAATCATTTCTGTGTTCAGTAGTCAGTCCCTTCTTTGCTTACAAGCATCAATCTCTTTCTAGCCTCTCTCCTCTTGCCTATTTGTTACATTCTCTATCGCCTTGCATATTTAATGAGAAAATGGAAATAATTGAATTGGAACTATTTTGTTTTACCACCATAGAAACAAGGAATCCTCTAACATTTGTGCTATCAGTGACCTCTAGCTTCTCTTCAGATATTGCTCTTACCTATAAGGACAGCCACTACTACATTTGTTCACTGGATCCCATAGTGTCCCACTCAAATATTTTCACCTGCCAACATTTCTTAGCTTTCCAGCACCATGCAATATTCACTCTGCATTAGACTGAAAGCACATTGTACTGTTAACCATCCTATAAAATTTTCTTACACCCCTCTCTAGCTCTTATGGTTTTGCTTTCCTCTTCCTAGCAACCTAAAAAAAAAAAAAAAAAGTGTGTACTTGCTGTCTCTGTGTCCTCAAGTCTTAATTTACTACAATTAGGCTTCTACCACCTGACTAATATCAAGGTTGCATAAGTCCTTGATCTTGCCAAATCAAATGATTGCTTCTTTCTTATACAACTGCCTGACCATATTTAAGCATAGTTGACTACTCCTTATCCCTTGAAATACTTTATTTACTTAGCTTCTCATATAGCTTTGTAGTGTCCTTTTCTTTTCTACTTCTGAGACCCAGGATTCAACCCTTAACCTTTCTTTTTTTCTATTTGTAATTTCTTGCTATGATATATATCCTTGTCCTATGCATTAAATAGTTTCTATGTGTTTATTACCATTGTGTTCACATTTCAGATACTGACAGGACCCCTGAGATTCAGATCATATGTTAACTTATTGGTTGGTATAAATAATTTGTATTATTATGCTAGCTTGCCCCTTCCTACCCAAACCAAGCCTCACCTCACCAAGTTTTTCCAACTGAAATTAATAGCTACATCATTCACCCAATTGTTTATATCACAGAACAAGGACTTCGAGATCATCTTTAATTCTTCTGTTTATTTCCATCTATTTTTCTACCAGTCCCATATTGAATTGACTTCCTGAAGATATTCTGAATCTAGTCATTGTTCTTTTATTCGCTTATAAACCATAGAAGTTTAATCAGAGCCATTGCATACTATCTTGCAGGTTGTACATAAAAGTCTTATTTTTGTGTGAGAAAAATCATAACATGACAAATTTTATTAGTGATTGAATTACAGATATCCCAGACCCCAAGCAAAAGAATTATCGCTTAGTAATTTTTTCTCAAATTCAGTTTTCTCTTTATCTATCTATCTAGTTGTCTATCATCTATCATCTATTTATTATTTAAGTATAGTTGGTATACAGCATTATAGTTATATTAGTTTCAGGTGTACAATATAATGATTTGACATTTTTATACCTTGCAATGTGATCACCCCACAATATCTAGTAATCATCTGTCACTGTGCAAAGTTATCACAAGATATTGACCATATTCCCCTTCATCTTTTTCACTCAGCCCCCAAGACTCCTCCCCTCTGGCAACCATCCCTTTGGTCTACTTCTATGAGTCTGTCTTTGTTTATTTATTTATTTTTTAGATTCCATATATAAGTGAAACCATATGTTTTTTTGTCTTCTGTCTGACTTATTTCACTTAATGTAATATCCATGTTGTCACAAATGGCAAGATTTTATTCTTTTTTATTGCTGTGTAGTTTCATTGTGTGTGTGTGTGTGTGTGTGTTACATCTACTTTATCTATTCATCTATCAACAGACACTTAGGTTGCTTTTATATCTTGACTATTGTAAATAGTGCTGCAATGAACATAGTATTCACATATCTTTCCAAACTAGTGTTTTTATTTTCTCTGGTAAATACCCAGAAGTAGAATTACAGGTCGCATGGTAGATCTAGTTTTAATTTTCTAAGGAATCTCCACACTTTTCCATAGTGGTTGCAGCAATTTGCTATCCCGCCAACAGTGCACAATCCTGCGTTTCTCAAAAACATTTCTTTCTGCTTGTATACATTTCAAAAATTAAGTACTCCAAAACTGAGTGTTGAGATTTGTATTGAAGTCTCTATACTCTTCCATTGTTTATCTGCCATCAAAGACTTTCAGTACTCCCTTTAAATCAACATTCAGGTATCTTCTTTATATTAATGCTTATCTAGTTCTAGTTCTCCATCAGCTCATGCCTGGATCATTTAAAAACAAGTTAATCTCCTATCAGTAATCTCTTCCTCAACCATGTTTAGAAATAAATCTAATTTTATAAAATATTATAATTATCATATTCCTCTTCTTTCTAATGAAATATAGTGAAATCCAACTGCAAGCAGATTAAATCCAAGCTATTATTTCCTCAAATTATTTCAAAATCTGGATATATTTTACCTATCCAAACTTAACTGCTAATTTTCTGCAATATCTTGCAGGCAACATGATGAATTGGGATGCTTCAAGCCATTTACCTGAATTATTCTAGTCGATTTCCATAATATGATATGTGGAACAAACTAAACTGTTTCTAAACAATCTTGAATTTGAAATTGTAATTATTCACAGTTTGCTTGATAAAGTGAGGTTAAGATTTAGAAATATCACGTTCATTTTTTTTGGCACTGTCCTACTAATATTCAATTCTCATAGACTTCACAAAGCTTTCTACATTTATGAAAAGTCATAGCACCTGGTTGTCTTTATCATGTATTATGGCATTATAATTATTTACTCATATTGCTTCATTTTCTGTATGTAAGATTAACTTTTTTCCAAAAGATTATATAGGTCTCTTGAGAAAAGAGATCTTGTTTTATACTTCTCTTTTATGCCTAAAGTTGACCGAGTGGCAAGGGATTATAAACCTTCATTCAATTAAACTGAATCCTCTTTGCTTTAAATCTGTTGCTTACCATTCCACTGACAAACAGCTTTCTACTAGACCAGACACCTTGCCCTTATTATAGATGTTTCCAAATGGAGCTGTAGATCCAGGCTTTGAGATGCTGCTTTATTAGAACCTTGTACTCTCTGAACCATAGTGTCTAGAAAATAGCATCTTCCAAAACCCTCACTTAAATGAGACTTTCATTTTATAACTGCTACCACATATAAAATCAAACAAAAGAGTTGAACCATCTTGGAAAAAACTAGCCTATAATATACCATGTTTCTATTCCTTGGTATGGGAAATAACTATTGGTCTTCGATCCACCTATAAATAAGTAGATTTTTAAGGCTTGTTTTCAGTTAATACAACATTCTTTTGTATTAAATTCATGCATTTATGTCATATATGTTAAATAATATAATGCATTTTCATACATGCTAGCAGTAACAAGCATGTTGTTTTCCAAGGAGAGCCATGTATTAAATGCTTAGATGCTAAAAATTTTTAAAAGATGAAGACAGATAAAAGAAATTCAGTGACTAATTAGCATTTTGTATAATTTTCTGTCCAGATTGTGAATTTTATTTCAAATTTAATATTCTTAGCTAATGACTGCAATGATGTTTTCATGTTTGACTACATTGCAATGTGCAATTTGCTTGACTTCAAATATATAGTATACTGTTTGAACACTTATATACTTAATTCACTGAACCAAATAGTAAAATGGTTTAATTTGTACACATTTTACAAATGAAGCCACAAACTTTAATGATCAATCAGCATAATACTTTAGTGGTTCAGTTTTATGTGCACTACTGAATGTGCCATATACTTTACTAGAATAGCTTTATATGTTTCTGGAATTTAGCTGCAAACTCTCCTAGCCAAAAGAAATACCTTATTCTGGTTTACTTAAAATATACAATGACTTGTTATTATTTTATACTTTACTTGTAGTTACATTCTCAATAAATTTAAGTAATTTCTGTCTTTGCTTAAAAGGTATTAAGCTATGGTAATAATTAGTAATTCAATGAAAATAAAATTATAGGCATAAAATTTCAAGACAGTGAAATTTTAGAAGATATAAGGGTCAAAACACATAGCTAAGAGAAATGACAAGATAGGGTAAGTGTTATTCAGTTCAGCTGCTTATGACAAAAAAAATTATTTTTACTAAATAGTTGATTAGATTGAATTACAATAAATTCACATCCCTCCTCATCTCCTCTCATTTTCCTTCCTTTCCTCACTTTCTCCTCCATACCTTGTCCTCTCTTCATTTCCTCTTTTTTTGTCTCTGTTTCTCCCCTGAGTTCAATTATTTACAATTCATGTAGATATTTTATACTGGCTGTGAGTCTACAAATAATTGAAACTTCATGATGGTTGAAAATTAAACAGCTATCATGGTCTCCAATATTCATACTTGAATGTTGCCTTATTAAATAAAATGTCATTATATCTATCTCATAATTTCTATTCTAAATAAAGAAGATTTGGCAAAAATCTATTTGTGTTTTAATAAGTTTCCCATTTCACTGAATGCTGATATTATCTAGTTATTGAAAATTATGATCATATTAGTAGGTCTCCTGACTTCATTATATAGAAAATCTTGATTTCTCACTAGATTTATTTTAAGTAGTTTTAACAATACATTTTAGAGATTTCTTTAATGACCAAATTGTGATAGTCTACTAATTTATACTGTTGTGTATGTGTGTATCTGAATATATGTGTGTGTATATTTTTTTTTACTTTAAATTATTTCTCTTTTTTGATGACTTAGTTTTTCTGAGCATAGTGAATATTTTTCCCTCAAATTTTAATACTAACTTGCCCAATATTCTTACCACTCTACCTTCCTTGGCCCTTGGTTGTGCTATCGCTCCAGTAATATTTTAGACCCCTTCCCAATAATTTTGATAGTTAATTAATATCCACTTTTCTGGATTATTTATTTTATTATATTTAAATTGCTTTTAGTTACAGGAAAACTATATTTATTGGATTGCTAGTGAAAGGTAAAAAGTTGTAGAACTATGTAAGTCCTACTATTAGTTCCAATATTTTATAACTTTGGAAAATTAATATAAATAAGAATTAAATATAGTAAAAGAAAGAGGTAGGAAAATATTCCTCAAGGCCAAAGAGATGTTGCAGGTGTTAATTTATTAAACTGAAGTACGTTTAAATATGCTAATGCTTTTTATTTGTACTTCTTTTGTGTGGGGTATAATATGTCTGCTCAACAAAACTCATCTGTCAGTATCTAAATGTGTTTGGGATTTTACTAGTAACTCTCTAAAAGTCTCACTGATCACAGAAGAGGAAATACTATCAAGTATGTTCACTTTTTTTGTAGAACAAATATTATTTGTATACTTTCAGTAACATACAGTGAAAAAAATATGACATATCAGAAATCTGGATAATTATTTTAAATTCTAGTTGCCTATGAATGATACTTATTGCTACTTAGAAATGTTGTTTGAGAACTCCCCCATCTCCTGTTTGTTGCTTTTCTCAATGTGTGAAAGCAGAAATGTGTCAGGTTTTTTTCTGGGTGAAAGTTTTAAGAACTGGTAGCAGATTTTCCTCTGCTTTGGCAAATAAGTGTTAGAAAATTGATCCTCTATTCATACGCAATTAATTCTTAATTACCTTAATTTCCCAAGTAAAACTGAATTTTTTAGCTTTTGAGTTATTTTAATTAATTTTGCTTTATATTTTCTATAACATTTCTAAATTTATATTAATAGTTCCCTAGATGAAGGCAATTGAAGAGAATTTATTTTGAGCTGTTTTCTTCTTCTAAAGAACAGAACTAAAGCAATAACTTATACTTTTATATTTTACACATCATTGTACACTTTAAAGAGTGATTGATTTTTTTTGATGGACAGGTTTGTGCTTCAAAGTCATGCAAAACTACTTCGATTTTTATCTCTTGCATGAGTGACTTGCCCAAACTGGTTGGATCTGAAAAAGTGCAACACTTGGAAAAAAAGAAGAACCTGCATAGTAGAAGACAGAAAGAAAATTTGTATCATTTATTTAAGAAAACAGTAATATGATAAACAAAATAAGGTCACTGTTAGGAAAGACTTTTGTCCAGTGCAGAGTTTTGATTTACTGTAACTGCCAAAGTATCTGTATTTCTTTTAGACATTTTCATTGAAATGGTGACCTGGCTTATATAAACGACCACATTTCTGCAACAATTCTATAAAATTATTTTCTTATTAGAAAGTAATGGGTTTCTTGGTTCTCTTGTTCTGACATTATGTTTCTTGGAACAGTGAATTGCAACAGATGATTAAGATTAAATTTTAACACATTGATCTCTGTTGCTTGCAAGTATATCAGGAGGCTAGAAGACAGAAAACTCAGGTGAACGATGGTGAATTTCAGTTTTCTTTTCAATTATTGCACAAGAAAAGTAATCCGGAGAACTTGGAAAATTGCATATTTTCTCATTCTTCTCCCAAAGATGCAGATCCATAAGCCTGATGTGGGATTCAGGAATCTACAGGTTTACTCAGTAACTCAATAGTGTTTAGAACACATTTTGAGAAACATTGGTCCAGTTTACTATTTTTAGAGGTCTGTACCTGTTAATATGCAACATAATTTTTCTTGAGACTGAAGAAACTTTGCCCCAAAAAATCTATCAGAGAATGAGCTTAAGTAAAAGGGGTTCATGGCAAGCAAGAAAGAAAAAATTTCCAGTGAGAGGTACAGAAGGAACTTAAACCAGGGTGCGGAAGGTAGCATTCCACTTCATGTTGTCCTATCTCTGTGATATTCTGTAAGACGTTACATTTTGGTCCACAGTAATGTGGTTCAAAAATCTCTAAAGAGAACTAAGGACAAATTATCAGAATATTCTCATTTTGTAGACACTTAATTGAAATCAATGACCTTTTGCAAATAAAGTAAAATTATAAATGTATTTTGAGGTCCATACATATATCCATAACTATACAGGTTTTAAACAACACTTTTAACCTGAATTTAAATTATTTTTTTGAGTAAAATGACAGGCTAAGTGAGAAGGAACATTAACATTTAGCATGTGGAGAGAGTAAAATATGGATGATTTCTTTTGAACAAAGAAATCAATTCTAGAAAAGTACTTCAAGCCCAATGTTCAGTGATTCGAGTGAAAGCTGTTTTGAATTTAGAAATAAATGACACACTCAGAACTCACTTTAGATAGAGCCTGTGTTTGAGGGAAGCCTCTTAAAGCCAGAATGTTGACTATTATTGCCAGTTAATTATCCATTTTAACATTTATTGAGTCCTGGCATTGTGCTAGTCACAGAACAAAATATGGCTTTAAAAACACCAGCTTCTACTGAGTGAATAGTTTTCATTCTGGGATAGAATAAGGGCTTATATCAGAAGCTACATCTACATGAACCATCTTAGTAAAAGTAAAAAAAACAAACAAAAAAACCCCAAAAAAACCCCTAAACGAAAACAAAAACGAACAACAAAATCTCTTTAACAAAAATTATGGTAGATAATCATTAAATAAAGGTTTTTGAAGAATCTAGTATTGTTTTTCACATAAATTTCTTCCTAAATAGCAAATAGGGACCACAATTTCCCCTTGGTATTTTCACCATAATTTAAATTCAGTAGAGTCTCCTTTTGCCATTTAAAATTCCTTGCCTGCATTTAATATTTATGCAATATTCAATTAAATAAAATCCTGAAGTTCTTCTCTTGTTCATTTGTTGTGTTTGGGGGAAGCTGTGCAGAGTTCAATAGAATATGAAAATACACTGTATTATACTCATTATGAACATAGCTACTAACTGATAAACTATTCTGGGAAATAAACTTCCCTTTTAGAAAATATTTCCTTTTTTATTATTATTTTTTTTGCCAACTCTTAGTTGTTTTATTTTCTACTATTTAAAAAAAGATCTATAATCATTCTTTCATGAGCTCTCTATTCCATTTACCCAAAAAATTATCTGTTAAAACTTTTTCATACTCCTCCAATCCAATTCCATATGAATTTTTCCTCATTTCCTCATTATTAGATTTTAACTCCTTTAACCTATCATAAATTGTGAATTCACTGTTACCTCACCCATGACGTGTAATTTTATTTCTTTTATGGCATCTTACCAGACTTTAAATACTTTGAATGTGGATACTTTCCTACTTTATATGAGTCAGTAGTTCCAATGTTATTCCTTCCTAAATAACTGTCCAATATCTTTGCCTACTTGTTTCTTTTCAAAGGATCTTTTCAATATCTGGAGCTAATGTATATAAATTCTAGACACCTCTACAGCCTGAAAATTCTTTCTTCACAACCAAGAATTTTTCCTTCTAGAATAATCTCTCAACTTTTTCAATCAAAAGCAAAATCTCAGAATTGTCAAGACCTTCCTAAAAAACAATACTTTTTAGAGGTTAGAAGCTTAAGACTAGAGGTAAAAGAGTCCTGGGTCCTATTCTCAGCCCAGCATTTGTAGCTTTATGACCTGGGAAAAATACCTAGCTTCTCTCAGCCCCAGTTATATAATAAGTGTGCTGGTCTAAGAGGATCAAATTCAATATTTGCATACAACATATAATACAATGCCAGACAAGATTCTCCTTATTAGTTGCCTTAATAAACTGCAAAAGCTCACACAACTAACAGGGGGAAAAGAAAGAACTATCTCTTGTCATTCTGTAACTAAGAAAATCTATGTCCCCGAGGAAAAAATAATGAAAGTAGTGTTCAATCTCTTTGCTCATCTTATGAATCCTTAATAGAAGTACTTTGGTATATTTTTTACTATGCATTTTATGTATGTTGTCTATTATGTAAAAGTATTTTATATTTATCTTTTCCATTGAATAGATACACTAAAATATTTTTAATTGAATAGTTTAATGTACAAAACACTCTTACTGTTCTTAGATTTGGCATTTGAACTTTCCGTTGTTCATAAGCAACTCAAGAAAACCAAGTCATTTGATATACATATATTTTCAATTTTTGAGAAAAATGTTCTGAAAAACTCAAAACATATTTAAGAAAGATAAATAGAATTATTTAAAAATTTTAGTTTTGTCTTTACATTTGCTTGATTATTTATCTATTTGTGTCTCTGTGTCTTTTTGCATAGATAATTAGGCTTATGATGAACAGATTATGTTAGAATCCTAATTTCTCACTTTTGATTCCATGATTCTAATGCACTATTTGTAAGATTTTACACAGGCACGGTCATTTATTGAGAGACTGAGCTTGGCCTACTGCCCAGAAAAACCGTCTCAATCAAACATCTGCACTTGAGGTAGCATATATGTTTATGAGACAAATGACATGCTACTGTGATATAATTTAATTAGGCAATTCATAAAGGGCTAAGGAATTTATGTCTTATCAATGTAAGATGGATAGTTTTAATTTATAGAGACGTAGAAAACATTTGGCATTGCTTCACATATAAGTGCAAATAAATATTTCACAGTCTACTAAAGCAGTTTTTGACTCATTCTTTCAGAGCCATCTTTTTATGGTTGTTTATTCAGATAATTTAAATAGAAATAAACCAAAACAGAATAACTGACGTCTGTATTTATACTAACCAAATTTAGTTGATAGTTAAATATGTTAATTTAAGTGTGTTTAAATCATTTTTTACTTTGTCATACCTGTTCATTATGGTTTACCCCATTAAGATTTGAATTGACTACACTGAAACTCTAAGAAAGAAGAATTTACCATATTTTTCAAGCTTGAGTATAAGAAGGAATTACTGAAAAAATTTTCACAAGGGAATTTAGTGCTGAGTTTCTAAACAAAAATAGTATCTACTAAGATATAAATCACTTGCACAAACATCTAAGAATTGGGAATATACTTTTTACTCTCTCAGGCTTCTATAGATATAACCGATCTGGACATATTAAAAAGTGAGAGCCTCTTGTCATATGTGGCCTATGCCTTTAAGCTTATATCATATACTTGTTCCAAAGTTTGAGTTTTTACAACTAGAAAATGGTGATATTTGTATGATACCTGGAAACCTTTTCCTAGCAACTGTGATTTCTTAGGGATGTCAGGATGACCTAAAATAAACAAAGGAAATTCAAAGTAACTTTGAAATTTTTAATCTTTCTAAAATTGAAGTTCTATAGCAAAGAACTGTATGACAACTTGGTTCAGACTGCTATAACAAATAACCATAGACCGAGCAGCTTAAACAACAAACATTTGATTTTTATAGTTCTGGAGGCTCAAAGTCTCCAGCATGTTTGGCTTCATGATGAAGGTCCCCTTTCTGGTTTGCAGATGAATATCTTCTCATTGTATCCTCTTATGGTGGGGAGAGAGAGAACACAAGATCCTGGGTCTCTCTTGTCAGGTCACTAATCTATTCATGAGGGCTCCACCCTCATGACTTAATTACCTCCAAAGTTCCTACTTCTTAATACCATCACATATGGATTTCAACATATAAATTTGGGGAGGACACAAACATTTAGTCTATAATATCCACTGATCACAAAAATCACTTCTCCCCTGTGCCCAGCAGGTGGAGATGGCCATCTTTCTTGGATGTCTACATTCTCTAAATGATGAATGATTATTCCAGATGTTTTCTCACCATGGGGGAATTTCTGCAGCTAACATCTCACTTTGAGTGGCCTCATGGCACTTATGTTTTACAAATAAACACAATCAGATTCCTTGAAATGACTACAAAAGTCTATGTGCAAGTTGCAATTCAGGATTAACAGAGATTTTTTTAAACAACTAGTTACAATAACAACAACAACAAAAAAAATTAAAAAAATACTCTACTCATTCTAGGCATTGACAATCATGTACCTTAAAAAATCTGGCAAGAATGGGGAGTGGAATAGAATTTTAAATCAGTCTTTAAAAAATTTTTGCTATAAGTTTTTATTAAGACTCTTAAAACTTAATGTACCCTAAAGTATGGTACTTGATGTGTGTCTACCCAACTAATAAATACAAAGTGAGTGTTTCTCAAATGATGTAAATGAGAGGAAAAACAAACACATATACTATATACTTACAAAATGAACTAGTTTTGAAAAATGGTGTTTTCTTATTTGGAAATCAAAATTCTGATTTAATAAAGTTCTATAACTAATCAAAGATTGAAAGAAAAGCGGTTGCAACTTATAGTCACAGTGGGTATTTATATCCAATTTGAATAGTACATGCAAACTGATGCCTGAAATTGACTCATTCTCAAAAGGCTTTGCACCTATTCTGTAGGAGGTAGAATGTACAGAGAGAAAGATGATCATTTTAAGCTGAGCTCTGCTTCAGGCTACTCACATATATTGACATGTTGAAGTGAAGTATTGCCAAATGTTGGACAATGCAAAGAAATAATACACTCTAAAACTCAGGTTTTTTAGAACTCCATATAATCACTTTGCCACCTTACTATTCATCTGAACATGTAGGTTATATTTTATTGTTATACACTTTATATAAACCATTTTGCCATACTTAGATTTTTCTGCAAAAGATACCATTTCATTTGCTCTATAAACTTAGATGGAGAATATGGACCAAGAAGGGTGGCTGGGGATGCATTATAGTACTTTGAGGTTGGCCAGAGAAGCTGGATGGTACTCCCGCCTGCTATCCACGTGTAGGAGAAATGCAAGCAATAGCGCTCCGCTCATGAGTTCCTCAGGTCCTCAGTTGTTCCCTCAGCTTTCAGAGAGTTCTCAAAGTTCCCCAACCTTCTCTACGTGGTCTCTCTCTCTTTCTTGTTGAGCAGAAGCTGTTCAATTGGCCCTCAGTTGTCTCTCAGGAGGAATTGCTCAAAACGTAGGTGTATATTCTCATCTTCCACAGATGCCATCATCCTGGACCTGCCTTTGAGAATACTGTGTGTGTGTGTGTGTGTGTGTGTGTGTGTGTGTGTGTGTGTGTGTGTGTGTGTGTATAAAATTATATATATCATATTATATATATTAAATGTATTGGAGTCACCAAATTTGGTGATGGACAGAGGGGAGGGGGCTTAGGGTGCAAGAATGGCTTGAAGGGTTAAAGAAGTACAAATTAATAGCTGATGGATGGTCATGGGGATGGGGAGCATGGCATAGGGAAAGCAGTTAGCATTAATATGTTGGCTAGGTGGAGAACCAGGGGAGGGAGGGAACAATTGGGGGGATCGTTTTATGAACTATATAGATGTCTAACCAATGTACTATATACTTGAAATTAATTAAAATAAATTAATTAATTAATTTAAAAAAATACTAGTCAGACCTGAGGACTACATTTCATTTCTGAATTCTCAAGTTGGATCAGGTTAGAGCTGTCGAGAGGGGTGGGGACACACCCTTACTCAGAGAAGAAACTCAAAAAAAAATTTATTGAGGTAACAGTTATTAAAGTTATGTAGGTTTTAAGTGTACAATTCTATAATAAATCATCTGTACATCACATTGTATGTTCACCAACCACAGTCAAAAAAAAGGGGGTCAAATATATGGTGACAGAAGGAAATCTGACTTTGGGTGCACTTTGGTTTTGAACGATCATCTATTGGGGAAAGCTTGGTAATAGATACTATTGAGCAATCTGTAGTATTTTTGTAACTTTTCGTGAGTCTATAATTATTTAAAAATAAACAAGTAAAATACAGTAATAAAAATGGGGAGAAATATTAAAAAAATCTAGAACGCTCTTGGATTTTCAAAAAGATCTATAAAAAACATTGTAAAAATATTTTGCAGAAGAGTAAAATTCTGCATGCATTTATATGTCTTTCAAAGTTACTTATTTTAGATCTTTTGTACTGATTATCTCACTTAGTATTATTTAAGCTTGAGGACGCATTGGTGGTATCAAAAATGTCCCATTTTTAGATGTTTCGCAATGTCAAGATGTTGCAAGACAATAAAATTCTGAAATCAGTCAATTAAATTTGTCTTCTAACATAAAAATATGATCTAACTTAACTGTTTTTATTTTTGAGTAGATAATAATTTTGTTGGTTTGGTGGAGGGTGCATGGTTGTTGATTACATAAAAATTAAGTGATGAAATTTTAAAAAATATTTGGAATCAGTGATGAGTATATAAATGTCATACTACTTCATGTACTAAATAGAAATTGCTAATGGTGACTAAATTAAGAAAGATTCAAGAAGTTAAAGGTAAAATGAAAATAAAAATGAGTTCCTCCTCACTCAAAGTAATCTAGAAATGTAATTTTTATGTAATAAATGAGAAAACTATGTTTTTGTTAAAGAGTGCCATTGGCTGATTCAAAATCAATGGTTTCAATATTAAACTATACTTTTTATTTCATAAAATTATTTAATTTTCTTAATAGTATTTTGTTTTCTCAATATCGGATATGGTCCTTTAGTAGATATGAATGCATCATGATAACATACAGTTTATTTGTTAGTTAAATCTTATTTCAGGACAAAAATGAAGCTTATCATTTTTTATAAATTCATCAATTTACATAATGAGGATTTCACATATAACTTTAAATCATAGAAAGACTTGAATTTTTATGATCTCTTATGTAGTCAAAGCAATATTGTACCATAAAGCTGAATTATTAGGCATTTTCATTTTAATTAAAAAAGGAATTCACATTTTCAATCTAACATTGTATATCTTGAGTATCAATGAGATATTAAATAGTTTAAATTTTCCTTATGTTCCATTGCTGTTAAAGTTTCCATATATTGATAATATTCCTTAAATATATACAGAATATATTGAATCTACTTTTATCTTTTGAAATATTATTTTACAGAAAATAATTACAGCATGATTGCTTTTATTCAATCTAGTCCCCCTTAGGATTGTCTAATAGTGATCATTTATGTTTGATGTTTAGATAGGCAGTCATATTTCTGAATATAGGTCATTATATACTATCAAATTTTAAAATGATCTGTTTGAGTTGAGGAAAAAGTTAAAGTACTAAACAAAAATAATAATAATCTATTATATCTTTCCAAACAGGATGAGTGATCTTGGCCTAGTCATTTAACCTCTCTGAAATAGATTTCACAATTGTAAAAGAGAAAACTCAAATGGTCTC
>NW_011888784.1:19963276-19966246 GCF_000151845.1 Pteropus vampyrus | reverse complement strand
TGAGTCCCATACACAGAAGGCCTTGACTGGGTTTAATCAGGTACCCAGTCTACGTAATCTCATCACCACATTATTATCTCAAGGATGCGTCCTTGGACAGCTTCTGGCATGGGGAAGGCAACTGGAGTGCACATTCTAAGCACAGGAGAGACAGGAGGGAGCCTCCAATTGCCAAGGGCCAGCTTAAGGGTTAAATTGGTGGTCACATCTTCTTGATGACCTTCCCCAAGAGGGCTTTAAGAAAAGTTACCAAATAAAAGAGTCATTAAGAAGCAAGCCATTGTTTTGTAAAGTGCAAGTAGTTTGGAAGATAATTCTATTTTGCCTAGAGTTGGCAAATCAAAAGATTAATTTACCTCTGGTAACTTATTATGAAGTTATGAAAAATAATGTGAGGCAAAGGGAAACTGAACAGAAGGCCTTGGACTTGATTGAATCTACTGGTAACCTAAATTTCTGTGCTTTATAATGATAATAATGGCCTTTCTGAAAGCATGAGGTGGTATAGATCAAGCCTGGACCTTGTGATTGTATATACAAGGGATGCCATTACAAGATTTAAATTTATTATGTAAATTTTGGCAAAATTATAGAACCTTATTAGACTTACATTTCTCTACTTTAAAAAAAATGATATATGCCTTGAAGTGTTATTGTGATCATAAAAATAATATATATAAAACTTTGGGCACATAATATATATGAAGTATATGCTAATTATTATTTTCTTACTATTACCAGTGTTATAATAACAAAGTTAAGTAATATGGACTTATGTTTAATATGAGCATATGATCTTAGCAAATCCTTTAATAGAATTTTATTCTCTTAAAATATATATTTTATCAGAAATCTCAATAGAAATATCTGCAAATCTGAATTCAAAATTTTTCAAATTCACTAAAATATTTTAATTGTCCTTTTAAATTTAAATCTAAATTATGGAAATATCAGCTTTTATAAAAACGTTTTTAAGTATCTGGAAGCAATGAATAATATAATGTTGCTATAATTTCTATTTTACAGGAAAAAAGTGAGAAAATCTCAGCTAGTAGCAAGTTCTAGACTATAGAATCCTGTGACCTTTGCTTGATTTAATATATGACCCTTAGGAGAGCTCCTTCATTCAGCTTGTAACAGATCTGGGTTCTGTGTGTGTGTGTGTGTGTAAGGACTTCCTATAAATAATTATTAATGAAGCTATCCCCACCTGCCCATCTATTCCCTAGTAGAACCAACAACCTAATCTACAAGAAATACAGGATGACTGAAACTGAGCTTTTGCATTCAGTTAAATTTTAGCATTGGTTTCTTCTATACTTTCATCCTTTTGTTCACATTTTGTCAAAATCTTTTGGATGAGGTCCAATTATAAATAATAGTCTGTATTGTCTTATTGATTATTGTAGGGACAACAAAGCACTATTACTCTTAATAGTGTTTTCTATGCGAAAACAAGAAAAATAATTCTGATACTCTTTTTTTCATATTTACTCCAATTCCATACCTCCAATGAATTACAGGATGTAGGCATGTAGTAAGTACAGTAGCTTTATAAAACCCCCACACTCTTTTTCTTGACTCTGCTTTTATGTTTTGCGTATCTAGGGAAGGGGTAAGTGGAACACCCAGGAGATGGGGAATCATTGAAGTTTTTCTTAGAAGCTGCCTAACACAATTTATCTGTAATATTTTTTTAATTGCACATTACATACTATATAAAATATCAGAAAATAACCTATAAGAATAAGGTTTGTTTTCCAAATTATTTTTCTGTCACATGAGCTCCCTAATAAATTTTCACTTTTTTAAATATGCTAATCAATCAAAATTTTCTAGTTTTAAAAATGTATTTATTAAATGATAAAATTATTCTCAATAACATATGAGGCCTTATATTAAGAAAAAAATAAAATCTGCCTCATGAAGTTTCACATATCTCAGATTTGGTAAAACACAGACTACAGTGTTGATGTAGTTTATTATACTATGAATGGCATTACATATACCTTAATTTAAACTGTTTTAAATTATATGATTATACTTGTGGCAAATTAAGAAGACAGTCTGTGCCTCAATCTAGGAAAAACCTGACAGAATTACCTTTATATTGTCCAAGCACTTTAAAGATAATCATTCTTTCTGTTACTATTCTAGGAATTATTTTTTTCTATATAGTTCTCTAAGGGAAAAGAAAATATAAAGCAACTCACAAATTTAGTAATAAATTAATTTCATTGTGTAATTTAAGGTTAATTTTCCTTTTGATGATATCACAAATATAATTTTATCTTTTTCACTATCTTGGTCAAAATCTTTATCATCTTTCGCTGGGCTATTTCAATAACCTCAAATTTTGTACCCCACCACTCTATTCTTGATTCATCCAAGAGAATCATCTGTGCAAAAACAAATACGATCATGCCATTTTACTGTTTAAACATTTACAATAATTTTCCTTTCTTAATGGACATTAATGCCCAGCAACTAGCACCATTTCCTCCTCACATTGGAACAGAATCCCAATTTCGTTTCAGAGAATCATCTTCATTTTGCGCAGACCTCAAGGAAAAATAAGCAAAAGTACCTCCTCAAAAGATAAGCTAATGAGCTTAGCTAATTAGTCCATTCAAAATAACTTCCAGGATTTCGAATAATGAACTAAATGGAACAAAGATTTAAGAAAATCATTCATCTTTTTTTTCAGTATCAGTATTCTCATAAGACTTATTACAAGTACCTGAGACCTAGATCCTAGAAACTACATTGTTTTTCTCCTCTGATCAAGTTTGTTAGGTTTCTTATCAATTTTAAGAACTTCCTGGTATCTTTTCAATAAATTTATTTTCTGGTTGAATTATCCAGATTCACTTTTGTTGCTTACCATCAGTAAACCCTATTTAAGACGATATCACTTATGCACTAAAAATCCAAGTTCCTTGGAACAAATCTATTATCTGAATGGAGATT
>NW_011888784.1:19960000-19962306 GCF_000151845.1 Pteropus vampyrus | reverse complement strand
TTAAAACAGCATGGATGTGTTTGTGTGTATGTAGTTGCTAAATATAACTGTATAGAATATGCAATCACAGAAGATATTACAATTAATAGTTATTCTTTCTGAAGAAGAAAGAGTTTAGGACAAATATAAAAGGTAATGTTCTGTTACTATGTTATTTATATATAATAACATTAAACAAACTAGATTACTGACATTTATTTAATTCTACTGTATTATAAGCATAGGCACTGTATTATAAGTACTTTCCATAAAATACTTCATTTGTCCCTCACTATTCTTTACTGAATAGCCCTAGAACAGTCTCTGACAGAGTGGAGTTCAGCAGGTTACTAATACATTCCACATTTTAAAAATTATGCACTGAACCCTGAGAAATAAGAGTTCCCTAGTGCATACATCTAGAAACTGGTCAAGCTGGGATCTAATCCCAGATCTGCTAAAACATTTAAACATTATTTTACTCAGCTGGCTATTACTCCAAAGAAAATTATTCATGTATATGTAAGAGTACCATTTTCTAATAAGTATGCAAAATTTTTGTGTTTGATTAGTCAGTTTAAATAACATTTGAAAGAAAACTGAAGCCAAGTAAAATAAAATTTTAGCATATTGGCTTATTTTCCCATATGTGCCTTATCACTGCCTTAACACTGGACATAAGTATACACACCGTTGATAAGAAAATCATAAAAGAAAATATTTTCTCCAAATACCTATGTTAATTTTCTACTGCTATGTAACATCAATAGCATTAAGAAATACTGTCAACACAGTGTGCGACTTAAGTTAAATATACAGTTTTAAAAATAAAAGATAAACATACTGAGTAAATGCATAATTTACTTCATAGTTTTTCTTTTAATAATATGTCTACCCCCTAACATGTTAAATAGTAGACATTACTTTTTGAGGCTTATTTAAGGCTTTTTCACAGCAGATTATAAGCCTCTATTTTAGAGCAGTTTTGAATACTGTATTATTTCCTTTTAGGAGACACATATCATTTATAATTTGATGTTTGGGAAAATTTAGACTTTTTTTTCAGGTAATACTTTACATTTGATTATATTTTGCCCTGTAGTAACCCACCTGTCACATATTATAAATTTGTGTGCTTTTAAATATATTGAAGATAATTCTATATTATATGGCTTTTATAGGAAAATTTAAGAGACTTTTAATTTTACAGACTTTACCTAAATATTTCAATTCTAAAGTGAATAATAGAGATGATAAACTCACTGGTGGAGGGAAAATATGGTATTTTTGAATTGCCCTTTAGCCTTTTCCTTTTGTTATGAATTATTTTTATCTACTTTGAGAATATCATATGTAATTTGAATGCAATATTCCTGAGATTTGCTAATAATTAAAACTTATAAGAAATATATTGTTATTATGGTAGAGATAAAGAATAAGTACTATTATTTTGCAAAATTCAAAATTGTGACAGATATAATTGAAATGAGGCCATTAGATCACAGAGCATTAAAATGCTAGTAATGAAGTTCACTAATTAAAAGGTTTGATTTACCATAATTTTTAAAATAACAAATATGAGAGGTGCTTTGGGTATCACCTAATGTCTCAAAAGTATAACAGCTAGGATAAATTGCCTTGGTTAGCTTCCCTCAATTTCACCAGTAAGAAAAACATATAGAATTAAAATATCAGATTAAACAAACATACACATTTGCTTACTTCTAGGTAAATAACTGCACAAGGAAACTCACATTTAACATTCAACTGCAAAAAAAAATTGCTGCGTTGTAAAAGGGATATTTGGATTAGTTTTTTTTTTTTTTTAAATCAAAGTAATACATTTACATAGTTTTAAAAGTTGAATAGTCCTTATAAGGCTTATAAGAAAAAAATAGGATGCCACATTAAACTCAGGCTGTTCTCAATACAAAATATTCCTCTTGTTTTTACTGCCAGCTTTCAAAATAAAATTCTTATAGAACTATTTCTAATTTTTAAAAAATAACACATAATACATAGACATTGGATAGGGTGTTAATAAGGCTTGTAAAATAGATACACATAATAAATGATGTATTAATTTTACATTATGTTGCATGATGTATGCAGTAGTACCCATAATATGTTCAATCTGTTGTGCCCCACTCAATATTTTCAGAATTTGTATCTTCCATTATCCATTCACATTTCAATGGTCTGTGAAAATTGGAATGAATAGAGTGCATTAAGCAGCATTTTCTTCAATCCATGCATGTATTGCTTCAGATGAATTGTGACTTTGATTTCACTAAATAAATCTGCATATTTAGCATGTCCCAGGATAA
>NW_011888784.1:19946175-19959950 GCF_000151845.1 Pteropus vampyrus | reverse complement strand
TATCACCTAATGTCTCAAAAGTATAACAGCTAGGATAAATTGCCTTGGTTAGCTTCCCTCAATTTCACCAGTAAGAAAAACATATAGAATTAAAATATCAGATTAAACAAACATACACATTTGCTTACTTCTAGGTAAATAACTGCACAAGGAAACTCACATTTAACATTCAACTGCAAAAAAAAATTGCTGCGTTGTAAAAGGGATATTTGGATTAGTTTTTTTTTTTTTTTAAATCAAAGTAATACATTTACATAGTTTTAAAAGTTGAATAGTCCTTATAAGGCTTATAAGAAAAAAATAGGATGCCACATTAAACTCAGGCTGTTCTCAATACAAAATATTCCTCTTGTTTTTACTGCCAGCTTTCAAAATAAAATTCTTATAGAACTATTTCTAATTTTTAAAAAATAACACATAATACATAGACATTGAATAGGGTGTTAATAAGGCTTGTAAAATAGATACACATAATAAATGATGTATTAATTTTACATTATGTTGCATGATGTATGCAGTAGTACCCATAATATGTTCAATCTGTTGTGCCCCACTCAATATTTTCAGAATTTGTATCTTCCATTATCCATTCACATTTCAATGGTCTGTGAAAATTGGAATGAATAGAGTGCATTAAGCAGCATTTTCTTCAATCCATGCATGTATTGCTTCAGATGAATTGTGACTTTGATTTCACTAAATAAATCTGCATATTTAGCATGTCCCAGGATAAGTAGTCAGGGAGAGAAGGGACTGACAAATCTTTAGAAAAATATAAAATAAAAAATACCTTTTTTTTTTATGTCTACACGTATAAAGTGAAGGTTGCTTTTTTAAGTCCACTCTTCCTCCTTACAAACACATTCCTTGCCTTCTTCCATCCTTTGAATATAACAAAATCGTATGTCTTATTAGTGGTAAATATTCACATTATTACGCTTCTGTTGATATTGTTCATAGCTGAGCAAAGTAGTGCACTATGATTTCATTTCCTATCTTACCCTGATTCTTGTTTTGTTCTGTCAATAAAAACTGGCTCCTTTTATGATTTTCTTAGCTTTTAATAGTGCTGTCATGACTTAAGCCTTATTATTATTAAAATTCTATAACATTTCTCAAATAGTAACCCATGTTACAAAGTATTTCTTCTGGCACCTTCCATTCTCCTGGTTGACTGCCCTCTAAGCTTGCTGCTGTGTAGTTATCCAGGGAATTCTTGCATCATTATCTTAGAGTCCTTATGTCTCCTTCTGGTATTGGATTAGCTCTTTCCTATATCCCATGTCTTGCTCTTAATTGATTTATGTCTTATTTTGGTGGAGGAGATCCTCAAATAGTTTCCTGAAATAGAATACTTGATCATGTATTCCGTGATCCTTTGAGTATATACAAATTGATATTATTCAGTTTAGCTAAGGCATATAAATCTAGTGGTCCCAGAATTTTAAAAAAATATATGTTTACTTATGTTCTTCTTCTTTCCCATGTTTTTATTGAGCAGTCTAACACTATTGTGACTTCTGATCTTTTTTATTTTTCTGGAATTTTTAGGATGTTTCATATATTGTTTTGAAATTTTATAATTTGATTTGTTTTGTTTACTTGTTATTTTTCATTTATTTTGGTCACTTCTTTTTTACTCTGAAAACTCAGGTCTTTTAATACTTAGAAATGTTTCTAATTTTTTTTGTTAATTTCCTCCTCACTATTTCCCCATTCCTGTTCATGTAACTTGTAATAGCTGGATGGTGGACTTCCTGGTCAGATCCTCCACTGTCTTATCCTTTCTGTTTTATTTTCTTATTTCTGTCTTTTTGTTCTTCTACTTTCTGGGAAACTTCCTATCTCTATATTCCAAAATTTCAAATAATTTTTTATTTTTGTTGTCAATTATTTTTATTAATTATTATTGATGTAGTTATTTTATTATAAAGAGCTCTGCCTTATTTTCTGAACATACTTTTTTCTTAAAATATCTTGTTTTATTTAATTATTCTATTAACGTCACTCTGAAGAAAATTATTATAGAATTTCAAAAGTTTGATTTACTTACTTCATCACTATTTGCTTTGACATCAGTCCTGTTTATTTGATTGGCCTTATATGCTAGATGATGTCCTCAAGTGTCTAATACTTTATTAGCTGCCAGTTCATATTTAAATGTGAAGTACTAAAAAGCTGATTAGAAACTGTGTTTGTTCAAGCTTCCTTAATTGATGGGCATCAGCTTTCTTAACTGATGGGCACCAGCATAGGTTGGATTGATGAAGAATCCCAGCTTTCATTGAGGGGGCTTACAAATCTCCATAATTGTAGTTTTGTTCTGTTTTGTTTTATTTTCTTGTGTGCTGCTGAGATTCCCCAAAAGGAACTCATCTAATCTTTGGTCTTAAAGATAGAATTCTAACTCAACATTCTAGAAGCCAGTGAGAAAGAGAATGTGAGAGTTCTCACCATTTTTTTAATCAATAGGGTACCTCGCTCACTGGTATTCTCCATTAAGACCCTAGAATCTTTGTTTCAGCATTGCAGAGAATAAACTTTCTGCCATTTCTTAGTTAGTTGGGTGATAAGAAAAATTCCCTAAGTGGGAGATCAGACAGAAAGTCTGAGTATCCAGCTATTATACTTCACACTGCCAATCAATTAATCCTCATTCTTTTATTCCTCCCTCTGGTCATTCACATGCACACGCATATAGAGCTCTGCAAAGGCATCTGGCATATAGATTGATGAGGAAGCTTTTAAGGAATTTTGCTGTGCAAGTTAGGCTTTTATGTTTGTTTGTTTGTTTGTTTTGGCTTTCTACACAACAGCCAATTTTTTTGTTCTGCTAAGTTGTTACCACTTGGCCGTGCACTTCTGTTCATACAAAACTAAGGTGACATCTTTTATCTGTTATATTTTTACCTTCTTGTAAAAGGAACTTTAATTTCATTTCTTTTCTGTTAAGAGAGTATTGGGAAGGAGTAAATTTAAAAACTTAAAGTATAGAAACATTCTTCGATGTTACAAGTTATAGCAGTAATTATCAGGAAATAATGAAGTATACTTTTTTAATTCATTTATCAGTTACTGTTCATTAATTTATCTGTTACATACTTATCTTACCAAGTGTACTTCCCTGACTTCCCTGGGTTTAGTGCTGAGGGTTGTAAAATAGTGAACATTACAAAAAAAAAAAAAAAGGTCTCTTTTTAGTGAACTTACATTCTAGTTGGGGTTAAAAATACTAAGTAAATAAAGAAAATAAAATTAAGATAATGGATAGTGGTGAAAGGATGGCTCTAGGAGGTATGTCACTGCAAAGACCTTTTCTGATATTCCTGATTCATGATAAATTCCCAACCACAGGAAAGAGCTGAGTAAATAAATAGGGAAGGAGTCCAGAAGTGAGAATGAGCAATCAAAGTGGTGAAGTAGTGATTGAAAGTAGTATGAGATGAGATATGAGTTGGAGGAAAAGAGCCATATCGTATGAGCCATATGGATCACAGAATGGAGTTTGGATTTTATTCTACTTTCATTTGGAGGATTGACACATTCATTCAGCCAGTGTTGGCTGAGGTCCTACTGTGTGTGAGGTAGTACTCTAAGTACTCATAAGAGAGCCTACTTCAAAAGGCATTGCAAGGCTTCACTGTGCTCATCCTGTGTCTCCTGTTCACCGTCAGGTCAGCTAGGGTTAATTGGTCTAGAGCAGCCTCAGCTGAAATGGCTGGGCTCTGCTCCATACAAAGAGCAGGGTAGCTCTTTGTATTTATTCACGTGGGGCTAAACAAGATTCTAAGAGAGCAAGCAGAAACACACAGAGACTTTAAGAGCATAGGCTCAGAACTGGTACAGTATCCATTTTACCACTGTCAGCTAGCCCTGATTCAAACAGGAGAATAGATGTTACGTCTTTGTGAACAGAGTTTAAAGCCTCATTACAAAATTGTTGATACAGGAAGGAGTAAAAGATTCTGACCATATTACTTAATCTGTATTTATTAATTTATTTTGTTTCGTTTGTTTGCTTGTTTTCCTTTATTATATAGAATGTGTACCCAATGACACATGGGGCAAACTGAAGTTTTCAATTTTGGGAAAACTCTAACCAGGATTAATAAATTCTCATAATAAAAAATCAGCCCACCTGTTTTGGGCAAGATATCCTGTTTTTTAAATACCCAAGTTTAGCAGATATATTTCTACAACAAATTATAGTTCTCATAATGGCTTTGTAGTAATGTTTTAATTTCTAATTATATTACAAGAATTGATTGTTATCTATCATATTGAGGTAATTTACATCTATTATATTTGTGTGAAGGAAGTACGTATAATGTGCTACTGTCCATCTTTTCAGTATCATCACATTAATAGCTTGAAATAAGTGCTGAAGCTGATGAAGTTTTGGTTTAATGAATATATTTTACACATAGGTGGAGTAGTTTACGGTAGATCACATATCATATATAATGACAATAAGTTATTGGAAAAAGAGTCAGTAACTCTATTTGTCTAATCATGGTTAGATTGCAATCATAGGTTACCACTGATATCAGAGTTCAGCGAGCATCAGTAAAGCATTTGGTTGGCTCTATATAATTTACCATAAAAAACATTGCTACACATTTTTATATCAGTAGAATTTATAATACTCTTATATGCATACACGGGTATGCATATTTTGAAAGTTAAACATTTACCGGCATACCATTGCTATGTCTCTTTCCTGTATCCCCCAATCCTAGAGACAACTACATTTTGAACATTCTGAATTCTGTCATCATAGATGAATTTTGCCTGTTCTGGGACGTAATAACACAGAGAGAGAGAGAGAGAGAGAGAGAGAGAGAGAGAGCGCGCGCACACACACGCATGCTCTGTCTATGCCTGTGTTTGGTTTCTTTCACTCAACATTTAAAAAATTCATTCATAGTGTTGTGAGTATTTGGGATTTGTTTCTTACCATTGCTGAGAGGTATCATATCATGAGTGTATCATATCATGATGGCATGTGGATGGTTTCCAGTTTTTAGTTATTATAAATAAGGTTGTTGCTACGAATATTTTGTACATACCAGATGGAATTTTTTTTTTATAATTGATAAATAATTCAAATTTTACCTAGAAAAGTAAGGAACACATAAAAACCCAGTAAGGAATATGTAAAAGCAACAACAACAACAACAACAACAACAAACTAAAAAAACTGAGGAGAAAATATTCACCTATTAAGATATAAAAGTATGTAGCTAACTGAACATTAATGACAAAAAGTCAAATATATAAAAAGCTTTTACATCCATGGGAAAAGATATATAAGTCAGTAGATAATATTAAGACAACTAGATATTTTTTTAAATAAGAGGATGATGTTAGATCCCTATCTCATATTATAAAAAATAGATTCTGTAAATCAAAAATGTTTCTAAAAACAGAGAAACAGAGATAAAGCCTTATACATTGGGTTGACAGAAGAAAACGTATAATGATATTCTTACTAACTCTTGTGGTTCAGATCAAGAAGGCATTTGTTGGTACAACTCTCTGGTGTAGGAGACAGTAAGATGGTCGCACATATGTTGTTTGACATCGTTGCTGCATGTCCTCAGTAGGATGGTCAAAATTCTTGAGACAGAAATTTCACAAGGCATAGAATTTTCAATGTTAAATAGCTAAGAAAAGAGAGAGAGAAAAAATAGTAGTCTGTGATTTTATTTCTGATACATAATATAGCAGGGGAATGAAGTGGCAGTACTGATGTAGTCTATCATAGCGTATAGTCCTCTCAAGATATTGGAGAGTTTAAAAATAGAACACTTATTGAGGAATCAGAATAGATGTCTTTAATCACAGTTCTAAAATTCTAGGAAAATCATGTGTGTGTGTGTGTGTGTGTGTGTGTGTGTGTGTGTGTGTGTGAGCAAGCCGTATCAGGATTGCTGGGCCCAAAATTCTTAAAAACTTCTGGAATGTCATTCTAAAGAATTAGTCCTTCAGTTCCTTGTTTTGTTCTATGTATTCATGAAAGACATATTCTGTTAACTAGAAAATGAGGCATTTGGTTACTAATGTTTGTCTTTCAAAAGAAATATAATTTTCTCAAAATTTTGCTATACATTTTTCTTAAAATTTTGTAATACTATTAACATTTACCAAATTTGAAAATAAAATTATATGTGATTTAAATTTAAATATATATAAAATGTCATTATGTAAGTGTCTGATATTTTGAAATACTATATTAACCTAAAGTTTTGCCAAAGGAAATATTCTGAGGCAACTGATATGCAACACAAATAAGAAAAAGCAATACTGTGAACTTTAGATACATATACCCAACATTAAATGAAAAAGTAGCTGTCATTAATATTATAATGATTTAACACGGCAGTGAACTATTAGCAATAGTGTGGTTATATAATTTCTCTTGCAACTTAAAACCATTTGAGAGGAAAAGAAGGCACTATCCATAATTTTGTTAGAAAAATAAATGTACATTAAAAGTTCCCTGAGGATATGTTGTTGTACTCGAAATAGAGAAGATATTATTTCTTTATGGTCTATTAATCATGAGAAAACTTTATTTGCAAATACTGGATATATCTAGTGGATAAAGCATATTGAAGTTAGTCAGAGGTAACTTCCTCCCAAAGTGGGTTTTAATCCAAGCTCCTTCAATATTTCTATCAGAATGAGGGAATAATCATAGGGATTATGAAACAAAGTCACATGAGAGATAAGGGAATGTGGCTGGCTAGAATCCCACTTTTTTGAATGATACTAAATTTTTGAGATGTATAGGGAAGAAATCAACAAAATATAGATTCAGCTGTCATTTACATAGTAAAGATCCAAAATGACTTAGACAAAAGGTTGAGGCATCTCATAAATTGAAAAACCCAGCGGTATATCAAGATTTCCAGGCAGGTAGAAATTGGGGTCAGATGAGGTCACAAAGATTCACCTCTTGGTTCTCCTTCTTTTGAGTTTGTTCTGTCTTCAGAGGCTCAGCAAGGTGCCTAAAGTTTTCCAAACCTTACAGTCTATATCCCTCAAGAAAAATATACATTTCAACAAACGTTTGATTTTTCACAGATATATTTTAGCTTGCTTTGCTTCGGTTACCTATCAAATGAAGTATGTGATTGGCATAACTCTAGATTGGGTGCTCCACACATATTGCTTGCAATGAAATTAGCTTATACAAAATACTTAGACCTAGATTCAGGGAGGAATGCTCTCAAAATCAAAATCAGAGCCTTTATATGGTGATATGATGTAGGAGGTAAGTGAAAAAGTAATCATTAGAAAGTTGTCTCACAAAATTTTCAAATTGACCAAATGTGTTGCTTTAGCAGTAATTGACAGTGTCAGATTTATCATCCTGATTTACTTCTTAGTTACCAATGTGCATCAGGCTGAATGTTTAACTTCTCTATTGATCAACCCACCCCATTAGATGAGGAGAATGTATCAAGAGAGAAAAAAAAAAAAGATAATTTGAATCTGAAAAATCTATGCATATCCTGATTGCTTAGGGAACATCTTTTGTCTTTCCTGTTCTACTGGTGCTTTTAATTCCAATTCTAAATTTTTACTTCACAGAATAATTTGTAACTCTGTGCATTTTTATGTCAAAGTCAGTTTTTCAAATTAAACTTTCTAAGCATAGTAGGTCCTCAAATAACATCATTTTGTTCAATGCTGTAATGTGATAACATTGATAAAAAATATACATCAGTTCCTGACCAGGACCACTCTATATGCAGTTTCTACATTCTCCCCGTATCTGCATGGGTTTTCTATGGATACTCCAGTTTCTTCTCACATCTCAAAGATATGCACATGTGGTAAACTGGCATGTCTAATTTGTCCGAGACTGATTGGGTATGGGTGTGTGTTAGTGGCCCTGTGATGAAAGAGCATCCTGTCCAGGGTGTTTTCCTGGCCTTGTACTCTGATCTGTTGGGATGGGCTCCAGCCACCTGTGACCCCAAACTGGAATAATGGGTTTGAAAACAATCATCTTACTGTTTTTATTTATGTTTCTTAAATGTATGTATAGTTCACATTTATTTCAATGTTTAATATTAGAAGTGTTTTTGGTTCTTTATTAGAAGTTTGGTGATGATTTTGTGACTAGAAGTATGCTGTAGGAACTTAACTCTTGTTTATATCTATTAGCCTGTGATAAAATTGGTTTCATTATATGTCATTTTGCTTAAAATCATAGTTCCTAGAAAGCAATCAGCAATGTTAAGTGAAGACTTACTGTATACCCAAATTGATGGCAATAGCAGACTGCAAAATTTTACCTAAGCCCTCTGTTTTTCCTATGAGTTTTCCGTGCTATGTCTGAGAAATATATGTCTACTAGGTTATTTTCTCTCAGACTTGTAATTTGGTAGGGAATAGGACATATATGCAAAATATTAAAGTTTCAATAAAGGAAGGGTAGTATGGAGTTATGTTACGTACTCTTAGAGCTTTCGGACTTAAAGGGCATTTGCTATTTCTCCATGTATAGAAAGTTTAGGTATAAATACCATTGCTAAATTTATCCTGCTGAAACAGTCTGTATAAATTCTAGGAAGCACAGAAATGGTATTTGTAATACCTCCTTAAAAAAGCTATATCAAGTAAGCTTTCTTAAGAGTAGCCAGAAACCATACTATTGTATGGTAAAATAATGACATACTAGGAATTTAGGAGTGAAAAGTCCTTGCTCTTAGTTAGAATTAACAAATTTAAGACTCTGCATCATGCCATTTCTGACTGCCTCTCTAGCTGTCACAGTCCTCTCACTATCCTCGTTTCATATTCTCCCAGCCTCTATTGCCTTATTTTGGTTCCTCGAATGTCACAAGGCCTTTGTCTATGTGATTTCATCATTATTGAACACTTTTCTCACTTGATCCCTTTCTTTTTATTCTGCTTGCTTTATATTAGTTGTTTATATCTCAGTTCAAATGTTTCCTCTTTAGAGAAGCCTTTTCTGATCCCCTAGAATAGAACAGATCCCGGCCTTATGCATTTTTCTGTAACTATTTCTTATCTCTATAGCATTTATTACTATTTGTAATTTCAAATTTAATTCATTAGTTGATTTTGCTTAGCCAACTAGATTGTTGCTCACTGACATAAGAGTGTGTTTTTTGCTTCTTTGTATTCACAATACCTAAAATAATGCCCAATACATAGTAGGTAGTTAGTAAATATTAAATAACTAAATAATAGACTCCCTAAAATTTATTTTACCAAATTTAATTAAGCACTTACTACACAATTATGGAAGGCATCCCAGGGGAATATAAGAAGGGAAATCTGAATAAGCGTAAACGTGAAAAAGAAGGAAACAAGAAAGTGCATGATTCGTTAAAGAAATACTAGAGTTAGTCATGCCTAAGGAATCCTACAAGTATGAGAGAATATTGGGAAAAAGGTATTCTGATACTTTAGAATTGGGAGTTATCTGACAAATGTTAGAGAAATATGAGCAAGTAGAAAGTTGAGACAGAAGATTATTGACATTATTGCTGAGCTTAGAGTTGTGGGAGGGGGAGAGGAATAAGAGGTGGAAAGCAGGTTGTGCTCTGAGAAGAAAAAAAGACTGAATGATAAGAGTTTGTGAAGATGACACTTTATAATATAGACCACCTCTGCAACGATAACATATTGGTAGCCAAAAGGTAACAAAGAATGAAGGAAGGGAATTTTTTTTAAGCAGAAGAGATTCGTACAAATACCTTCAACATGTGCTTATTAATGTTTAGCAAATGTTCTTCCATTTATATTTATGAACATATATGAAAATATTTAACCATATACTATTTTATTCCTACAAAATAATCTTCTACTTCAAATAATTACTATATTTTTATCTCTGCCAAGAATTTAAAGCAAAAGAATGCAACAAAAAATATAAAATCTCCTAGCATCATTCTGTCTTTCATTATGATAGATCCCATGACTTAACATTCATATATCTGTATATATTAGTTTGGACACTTTTTCTTCAAAAAAAGAAAAAAATAGTATTTTCTCACTAATTATAATTTTCTGTATAGGAAATCTACTCATTTATATTTAAAAATAGTGTCCTTAGTGACTTAGTTAATTGGTAAGAGATATTTCAGTCAATCCACCAATCAATCAAAAACTGCCCTTCAGTTAAGCCTCAAAACTACTTGAGCCACAAGTTTTGTGGGCTTGGCTGATTGAATAATGAAGTCAAATCTTAGCCTGCAAACTCTGTAGTGCTTATGCAGATCTGACAGCTAGTTGTTGAGGCAAAAATGCTTTATCTTTCTGAAGTGAAGACCTAAGGAGTAACAAAAAACACATAACTAAATTGTATGTTTCCCAATATGGAATATAAACTCCATAATGATAGTGTCTATATATGTCTTCTTCACTGTTGTATCAATAGTGGCTAAACAGTTCCACCAAGTAGAAGGTGCTTAATAATTATTTGATGAATAACAGAGGTTTCCCAAGGTGTGTTTAATCCAAACTCCTGATATCAAAGATGCTCTGGGGCCTGACATGATGACTGTGACTTATTCCTTGTGTTAGGTGAGTACAAGAGGAAATGTTATACATATTTAAATATAGAGAGAGATCAGATGTATTGAGAGCTGGACCTAACTCTGTCAAGAAAGTCTATGAAGTAATATAAATTTCACATTCATGAGATTTTTTTAGAAGTCCAAATATCATTAATCTAACTCTATTTTAGCCAAATTTTCTATTTTTTGAAATTTTAATAATACTCATTTAGACAGTCAGCATATTAGTCAAAGTTCTCCAGAGAAACAGAATGAGAAAGAGAGAGGAAGAGGGGTGGGGAGAGGGAGAGGGAGAGAAAGTGCACACTATTTATTATAGGAATTAGTTCATTTGCTTACAGAGCCTGAGAAGTTCCATGATCTGTAACGTGTAAGCTGGAGAACTAGGAAAAGACAGTGTTATAATTTATCTGAATCCAAAGGCCTGAGAACTGGGTGAGGCTGATAATGTTCAGTTTCAGTCAGTCTAGAGGCCCAAGAACCAGGAGCTCCAATGTCCAATGTCAGAGAAGATGGGTCCCAGCACAAATAGAATGAAGGTGAATTCACCCTTTTATGTAATCTAATAACTCAGAAGCTTAAAGACATCAATTTTTTAATATATATAAATATATAAATAAGAATTGATTATTTAATATGAGATACTATAAGAATTATTTAGATGTAGCTATTACTAACTTTAATAGCAACAGACTTCTTCAAAATGTGTCTAAGGTTGTTGTCTTGGCGTAAATCCATTTGTATTAATTACATTATCATTTGATATTAAGTGAAAAGAAAAAGAATAAAGGATGCACATAAAAGCTGATCTTGGACCCACAAAACCTTTTCTGTTTTAGTGCAAAGCCTGAACCAAATGTGAAGTAACTAACCAAAAGAAACTAAGCAAGAACTACTGCTTCAGGCAATTTTGGTTAAAATCCAGCCTTCCAGATGATGTTGTTTAGCCTCAGATTCTGCCAAGTGTACCATATGTGACTTCAGGGAAAGACTTGAAAAATAAAAGCAGGTTTCATTTATCACTCTATTAAGGCAAAACTGAGTCACAACTAAACATGGAAAATGAATTTGAATATTTTAGGTGATCTAAATTTGGGCAGATTTTTTTTTTTAAGTTATGGGAAACTGAAATCTGAAGGCAAAAAACAGTCGAGCCACTTTAATCTGTGACATCAGTAGTTTAGTTTTGTTGTGCTTTTTTGGTCACGAGGTTTCCTTCAAGTGTGAGGGTCACGTAATGTGTCATGCCAAAATTAGGAAATTTGATCACCAACATGAATACAATATTCTTACCCTTGTGTGTAGGCTTGTGCGTGTGTAGGAAATTAAGTAAAAAGGAACTCTGTACCATATTCCTGATAATAGGAACTAACTGAATTTTGAAAGTTAGAATATACTTATTGCCTTGGAAAAGAAGTTTAGAATTTTACTTAATCTTTTGTGCTGAATTAATAATTAAATTGAATGAAAATTAAAATATGTACTACAAATGTGTCAATAGAAATTCACTAATTTTATATTTTAAAAAATATATATGTGTGTATATGTATATTATATATAACTTTTTATTAGTTTCTTAATGAGAATGCATAATGTAATCATGTTTACATATGTGGGTATAATTGCTTCTAATGACCCCCAGCTCCTTGTAGATTTCTGCTTTATCTAATTCCAAAGGAGTGCCTTAAATTGTTTTAATGGAGAGTTCTAAGTACCCTAGGTTTATTGTCTCTCAGACACTTGTTATGCTTTATTAAATAAACTTTGAAAAATAGTATTTTATATAATAATTCAGAATTTACTGTATGACCTTTTTTACTGTAAAGTTTTTGAACTAGTTTTTTTAAAATTTCTTTTTAGTATCTCTTTATATCTTGTATTGATTCTTGAAATTCTATTCTTTATTTCATGAGTATGCAAGACAAATATCTTGCATACTAAATGCATAAATAAGTTATGAAACACATATAAGCAGAAAAACATCATCCTTCGTAGATGAAACACATACCTTAACATCTGAGAATTTAATTGTTTTAAAAAAATATACTAATTTTAATTTAAATTATACCATTTATATTCCTTTTTTTAACTTTTTTGAAAAAGAAATGAATAAAAATGCTGAAATTGTTAACTTGTTTATAGGACAAAGTCTCATAAGATATTTAAGTAAATGTAAAAATTTTTATTAATGAAAATCATATCTCTCACATAATTGTATATAGATTTTCTAAATAAGTATAATTAAACAGCGATTCCAAAAAGTGTTTCTGATATAGAAACTGGCTTTACATCTAAATACAATAAAAGTAAATGAGCATGTTGTATTGTAGTTTCACATAAAGGTTTTTATAGATTCTGTATTCTGCTCTTTATTATTAGTGCTTACTGTAAGTGAATATTGATTATCTCCAACATTAATACATAGCACTCTGGAATTTCTGACCTAACTCTGTGAGGGAAAGATGTTTCTACATGACATGTTAAAATTACACACTGCTCTCTAAAAAGTGCAGCACACCCAGGTGGAGGACAATTTTCCTCACATAAAGTAGCAAATAAATTTGTAAGAATGTATCTAAATATTCCAAGGCAAAATTTACCTTTTTAAAAGTGTATTAGACTTATAAAAAGAATGTAGTGATTTTGAGAGAATAAATAGTTAAATCAATCTATGCAGTCTAATTTTATATCAATTTTCTTATCTGTAGTTTAATTCACATAATGCAATAAAATATCTGTGTAAATATGCACAGATAAATATTATATACATATATGTACTATCAATCTCTTTCTCTTATAAATAATATCATAACATAGGCCAGCTGATGAAAGGGACTATATATAGCTCTCCAATGGTTTTGGTTACTCAAGAGACAAAAAGTGGATGGTTCAAAAATCTAATCCCATCTCTGAAAGAATTGATATATAAACCTAGATGTGCTGAGTAGGATGAGCTAGCCAATGAAGTGATGTGTTTGCTCCACATTTCTTTCTCATCACTTGGATATTGAAATGACTATGCATAGGCCATGACAATTAAGGAAAGGAAAACTTTATCTTATTAAGATATTATTTCCTTACACATGACAATTGGATAAACGTTTCTCTGAAGAAAGAATATAATTTGAAATAAAGTCTCTTCTAGTCTTCTTACTATTTTTCTCAGTGTCCCAAAACATTTTGGATGTACAGTGGCTTGCTGTCTTATACAAA
>NW_011888784.1:19941655-19946125 GCF_000151845.1 Pteropus vampyrus | reverse complement strand
AATATTATATACATATATGTACTATCAATCTCTTTCTCTTATAAATAATATCATAACATAGGCCAGCTGATGAAAGGGACTATATATAGCTCTCCAATGGTTTTGGTTACTCAAGAGACAAAAAGTGGATGGTTCAAAAATCTAATCCCATCTCTGAAAGAATTGATATATAAACCTAGATGTGCTGAGTAGGGTGAGCTAGCCAATGAAGTGATGTGTTTGCTCCACATTTCTTTCTCATCACTTGGATATTGAAATGACTATGCATAGGCCATGACAATTAAGGAAAGGAAAACTTTATCTTATTAAGATATTATTTCTTTACACATGACAATTGGATAAACATTTCTCTGAAGAAAGAATATAATTTGAAATAAAGTCTCTTCTAGTCTTCTTACTATTTTTCTCAGTGTCCCAAAACATTTTGGATGTACAGTGGCTTGCTGTCTTATACAAACACAATATCATGCTGTGAGAGGCTGAGAACAAGAGAAAAAAATGTAATATATGTCCCATGAAAATTGTTGAGTAAAGCTGTGGTGTAATGTTCAAATGTGTACCTGTGGCTTGAGACCACTTTTCTTATACTTGCTGAGATTTCCAGGCAGTATAAGAAATGAGCCTGCATGCAAGGGATTATGTAACAATAATTAGCCTTTACTGTTGCAAACATTCTGTAATGATATGATCACTCCCATTTAAAAAAAATATTACACTAAACCTAAAAGAGATCAAATAACATTCATAAGCTTTCCTTCTAATAGATGAGAGAGCAGAGATTTGAATCCAGATCTGATACCAAACTAGGTGCTCTTTTAGTCACATCATTTAATTTCCTAATACTATATTTCTAAGACAAAAAGTGTAAGTCACCTAAAATATTAGAGAAATGTTAGAAAAGGTAAAAAAAAAAGTATGTGTTAAGGTACTTGGAACCTTATATTCATTAGAAATAGCAAAGTATTAATTAACTCAGAAAGATGAATGATGTTGAAGTGAATAATATATGTATCTACACCTGGAAAAGTTCTGATAAAAAAGTAGATAAAAAATGAGACTGAATAGGTAAAAGTGCTTTTACCTAGACTAACAGGATATATCACAAAAATAAATATTTACTCTCAAGCTATAATAAAGATGTAGTGTTTAGTAGTGAGTGAAAAATTATAGTCTGTAATCTCTGAGATGTTCAGCACAAGACTGGATCAAAACAACAAAAATATATCAGTATCTCTATTATGTTCACCTGTTACTTATCATAATTCTGACTCAAAAATGAAAAACTATATTATTCCTTTTTTAAAAAAATCCTATATATTTTTTTCTGGAGAAGGAATGTTACACAAGACATTTGTCAAAACATGTTTATCAAATGATATATTAAATGTGACAGATTGTACCTGATTTGCATTTCTATTAGTGTCAAAAAGTAATGAGAGAATTTAGTTTGATTTTGTACGTGGGTCAACTGTTTTATAAAGAGTAATGTGTATTGGCTTCTGATCAAGATAGTGAAGTAGGTAAACACTGTGCTTGCCTCCTCCTATGACCACGTCAAAATTACAACTAAACTATAGAACAACCATCATTGAGAATGCCCTAAAGTCTAGCTGAATAGAAGTCCTACAACTAAGGATATACAGAAGAAGCCACCTTGAGACTGGTAGAAAGGGAGGAGATGCAGAATGGGCAGTTCCACACCCGCCAAGTGACAGTTAAAAATCAGGAGCGATGTGTCAGCTATAGAAGTCCCCCAAAGGAGTGAGGATTCCCAGCTCACACCAGGCTCCCAAGCCCAGGGTTCTTGTGCTGCGAAGAGAAGTCCCCACAACTTCGGACTATGAAAACCAGGGGAGATTGTGGCTGAGTAAGACAAAGGGCTACTGGAGTCCTAGGCTTTCCTCTTAAACAGCCCACACATGGACTTACTCACTGATGAACTCATCGGCTCTGAGCTTCAGCACTATGGCAGCAGCTTGAAAGGGACCAGGGACAAACAAAAAGGAACTGAATTGTCTGGCTTTAGGGTGAAGGTTGTAGAAGCAGCTTTCTCCCAGACAGAAGTGCTGGCAGAAACCACTGTTCCTTTGTCACGCCCTCTCTCCACCCAGCGTGCAGACATCGGTGGCATTATATCCGCGTCTCTATCAACCCGGCTAAAACTGTTCATCCTGCCCTGGTGATTCTTTGAGACCCTCACACCACCCAAATTGTGAGCCCACCTAAGCTGCTTCCAGTGACTTTTCCATACAAACGATCTATCCTGGCTCATGCTATGGACTTTCCTAAAATCTCTCAAAGGTTCACAAAGCCCAAATAAGCAGCATCTGGCCTCAACATTCCCTGTACCTCTTGTTAAACAGTTCCAAGTCTGGGACTAGAAGCAACAGGCCTCTGTTCACAGCTTAGCCACTCTCAGGCACTTCCTAGTCAGGTCAAGTGGCAACCATCTGTAGATCACTTTGTAGCTCATACCATTTACCCCAGGAAGTACAGATGGTGGCTGACTTTGGCCTGCAATAGAGCTCTGCCCAAAAGGCAAGCCTCATGCCACATGAGAGCACCACCCAACTGCCTCCACAAACAAAACCCCAAAAGGAAGACACTAGAGCCCTGCTAAAATGAATCCTGCTTCTTAGGGTCAGCCCCCCACTGTAATCACAGCCAGTCTTCACAACAAATCAGCCTGAAGGCTAATCCCTCTTATTGATATGCAAATAGCAACAGAGGTTCAAATACAGTAGGAGGTCATACACAAACCACACAAAGGACATACCTGGAGCATCCAGCTCAGTGGCCAGGGGAACAGAACTACTGGGTCTCACAGGACACCTACTACATAAGGCCACTTTACTAAGACTGAGACACATAGCAGCTCTACCTAACACATAGAAACAAACACAGGGAAGCAGCTAAAATGGGAAGAAAAACAAACATGACCCAAATAAAAGAATGGAATAAACCTCCAGAAAAAGAACTAAACAAAATGGAGACAAACAATCCTCTAGATGCAAGGTTCAAAACACTAGTTATAAGGATGCTCAGTGATCTCAGTGAGAACTTCAATGAAGAGATAGGAAACAAAAATAGAGATGGAAAACAAAACAAAACAAAAATTAGAAATGAAGAATAAAATAGCTGAAATAAAGAATACATTAGGAGATCAGATGAAGCATAGGACTGAATCAGCAGTTTGGAAGATAAGGTAACAGAAAATACCTAATCAGAACAGCAACAAGAAAAAAGAATCCCCCTCTCCAAAAAATGAAGATAGTTTAAGGGGTCCTTGGGACAATATCAAGCATACCAACATTTGCATCATAGGTACCAGAAGGAGGAGATAGAGCAAGGAATTGAAAACCTGTTTGAATAAAAAAAATGACTGACAACTTCCCTAACCTGGCAAAGGAAATAGACATAAGAGCCCAGAGTCTCAAACAAGGTGAACCCAAAGAGACCCATAAAATGCCAAAGTTTAAAGACAGAGAGAATCTTAAAGCAGCAAGAGAAAAGCAGTTAGCTACCTACAAAGGGGCCCCCATAAGACCATCAACTGATTTCTCAGCAAAAACTTTGCAAGCCAGAAGGAACTGGCGTGCAATATTCAAAGTGATGAAAAGCAAGAACCTACGACTAAAAGTACTCTACCCAGAAAAGCTATTATTTATAATTAAAGGATAGATGAAGAGCTTCCCAGACAAGAAAAAGCTAAAGGAGTTCATCACCACCAAACTGGTATCACAAGAAATGTTAAAGACACATTTTTAAGAAAAAGAAGGGAAAAAGAAGATCGAAAATATGAATAATAAAATGGCAAGAACTACCTATCTATCAGCAATTACTTTAAATGTAAATGGATTAAGTGCTGCAATTAAAAGAGGATGGCTGAATAGACAAGAGGAAAAGGCCCTTACATATGTTGCCTATAAGAGACTCACTTCAGATCGAAAGACACACATGGACTGAAAGTGAAGGGATGGGAAAAGATATTTCATGAAAATGGGAACAAAAAAGCTGGAGTAGCAATACTTATACCAGACAAAATAGACTTTAAAACAAAGTCTATAACAAGAGGCCCAGTAAAGAAAGACCCAGTAATCCCACCTCTGGATATTTATCTGAAGAAACCCAAAACACTATTTCAAAGGGACATATGCATCCACAAGTTCATTGCAGCATTATTAACAATATTCAAGATATGGAGGGCAACCTGGATGTCTATCGGTGGATGAATTGATAAAGAAGAGGTGGTACATATATACAATGAAATATTACTCAGCCATAAAAAATGAAACCGTATCACCTGCAACAACATGGATGGTCCAAGAGGGTATTGTGCTAAGTCAGACAGAAAGACAAATGAACATGATTTCACTTATATGTGGAATATAAAGAACAAAATAAATAAAACAGAAACAAACTCATAGGTACAGAGAACATTTCTATGGTTGCCAGATGGGAGGAGGAATG
>NW_011888784.1:19937701-19941605 GCF_000151845.1 Pteropus vampyrus | reverse complement strand
AAAGACAAATGAACATGATTTCAGTTATATGTGGAATATAAAGAACAAAATAAATAAAACAGAAACAAACTCATAGGTACAGAGAACATTTCTATGGTTGCCAGATGGAAGGAGGAATGAGTGAAAAAGAAGGGATTAAAAAGTACAAACTGGTAGTTACAAAATTGTGTGGATGTAAAGCATAGCATAATAAATATAGTCAATAATATTATAATGACTGTATGGCATCAGATGGGTATTAGACTTAGTGGGGTGATCACAATTCAAAAGTTATATAAATGTCTTATCATGATGTTATACATCTGAAACTAATATAATATCAATTATCAACTGTAATTGAAAAATAAATTATTTAAAAATAGAGTAATGTGTATTTTCTATGACATCAAATCTTATACTTCAGGCACTAAAAAAGTTTCATTAAACCTCTTAGTCTCATTGATAGAACTTATATTTAAGTCTTTGATCCATTTTGAGTTAACTTTTGTGTATGGTGTCAGGTAGCAGATTGGTTTCATTCTTCACATGTGGCTTTCCAATTTTTCCAACAAAGTTAATGGAAGAGGCTTTCCTTTCTCCATTGTATGTTTTTGACTCCTTTGTGGAAAATTAGTTGCCCATATATGTGTAGGTTTATTTCTGGGCTCTTAATTTTGTTCTATTTGTCTATGTGTCTATTTTTCTACCAATACCATACTGTTTTGATTAGTTTAGCTTTAATACAATCTCCATCAAAATCCCAATGGCATTTTTCACAGAAATAAAACAAAAATATTTTCAAATTTGTATGGAACCACAAAAGACCCCAGATAGCTAGAACAAAGCTAGAGATATCAAACTTTCTGTCTTCAAAGCTTTTAATGACATATTATACACTTATAAATTTATCTCCTCTTTTTCTGTCACAACTCACTAAATTATAAATCCTGTTTGGTATTTGACTATCATGTTTACTATCTCTTAAAAAAGAGAAAGTGGCATAATAAGTCCTTGAAACTTATCAAATATAGGGAAAGATTAACTTATTAATTGATTAATAATGCTGAAGGTGATTTCAATTTACTAATTATGACTTTAATGCTGAGATGATTTTAATGACGCTATACCAAAATGTAGGCTTGCTTAAGTTAAATATCACAAACTAAGTTCTGAGACATAAAAGAATTTCTAATGACTCCAATTTAGTGGTGAAGTGCTATGATGTCAGCAATTTAATTATAAATTATTCAGGAAAAAAGGAATACATGTACAAATACTTGTACATACATATATAATGAAAAGAGAGAGTATGTGGTGAAATATTAACTATTGGTCATTATTGGTAAAAAAATGTATGGGTTTACATGGTATGAGTCTTCTGTGGCTTTAAATTTTTTTTTAAATAAAAAGTTTAGGAAAATGTGTACTGGCATCTGTGAGACAGAATATATTTTTGGTTGCATTATATCAGCTGCCTATTCTGCCATCTGATTAACTAAGTTAAAGTGAACCCATAATATGTTGTCCACACTAGGATACTTCTGAGATCAAAAGATAGAAAAATTATCATTTATATGTATTTATCAATCATGCTTATTTTATCATAGTGTTAAATTTATGAAATATATTTTTAGAATTTTTGAATAATAAAACTCTACTTAAAAAACATTTATCCACATAAATAAATCAAAAGAAAAAAAGAATCTCTTTATATTGTTTATCTAAATATAAAAACATAACAGAAGAAATATTATTAGTGAATTTTCACATACGTTAATCCATACCTTGGCTCCCTATTTCTCTAAAATCACCTTTATAGAATTTTTCTACAGAACATATTTTTCACTATTGTTGCCTAATTTTTAACTTATTTACTAAAATAGCCTTCAGTCTTCTCTTAACTTGTATTTATAATTGACAAATATGAAATTGCTGATATCTTTGATGAGTCTTCTCTGTGGACTATTAATTTGTAATTGAGAAATCCCTTTCTCTACAAATTTTATGATAAGCTCAAATTCTACTACATGGAGGATAATCTCAATACCATTTTTTATGTTGAGATGTGTCTATATTTCCATCCAAATAATTTAACAGGCACTGTCCTTTTCCATCATGTAGAGGATTTCTTTATGAAAAATTCAATATATGTTACTTCGGTGTGTGAGCCTTTTGAACGATTTGTCAAACTTTGACGATGGAAAAATTAGAAAACTTGTCAAGTTTTTCTATTCAGGTACAGAAAAATTTTATCCAATTAAAATTGGTGCTCCATCATAAGATTCTTTCCATAAGATATTCTAAAGAGCATTTATAGAATTTCAAAATAAAATCTTACTCATTGTTTAAACTTTCATTTTTTTCAAACTTTTCCAATTCCCCCATACTTTTGTAGGGCCACATTTATATATCTTTTACTCTTTGCAATCTTTATTCTTAATAACTACAATTAATTAGAAGCACCAAAAGTTGATTTATTTGGTGTTGTACTCATTGAAATATTTTATGAAAGATTCCAAGGTTTTTTTTTTTTTTACAAAATGCAACCCAGTTTTAAAGAACTAGTTTATAGCAAGATATAATATTGTTTTGGGACACCTAAGTTATTTTACAAAGTTTTGTCAAAGGTTCGAATATTTTTAACATCTGATTAATGAGTGCAAAAAGACAATGTACATACTGCTGAGACATTTGTCTCAAAAATTTGTAGGTCAACATCTCTGTGTATTTATACAAATATTTTAGATTTAGACAATAACTTCTATTAAATTCTAAGTGCATTTCTATTTTATTGATTCTAAATTTAAACATTGTTTTTACAATGATACTGCTTGTCAAACATTTTAATTCATATTATCATCATGATAGCAAGATTTTTTGCCTTACATACTAAATTATTTAGCTGACTTTCTATTTAAATTAATAATAACATTAGATTTTTTCAAATTCGACTGAAGGAACTTGTAAAATGTTTAGATTTATAAATTGCATACAAATAAGCCATTATTGCGATTAATTTGATTCATTTTCTATTTGACAAATCTTATAAATGTGGTATTATTTGACAAGTTTGAAGTTATTATCTGTTCATGGAACAAATAACCAGGGCTTAATTTTTTGTGTACTTATGCAAGAAATATTGGAAGCAAAAAGATCAAATGGAATTTGGAAAAAGCCATTCGATCTGAATACAATATCATGCTTTATGAAAGTTAAGTAAATACATCTTATGGAACTGCATGTGTTAAATTTGTGTTTTAGGGCATAACTTATTAATATAACTATTCGTTTCTGAAATTTATTCTGTTGCTTCTTCAGCAATTCTATCTTTTTCTTCTGCCTTCCATGTGGCCACATTAAATATATAAATGCCAACAAACATTGTATGCAAGTAACATCAACTTTCTTGGGATTGAAATTCAGTTCTTACTTTTTCATTATATATGCACTTTTTGGAGGTTTTAAGTGTACATTGCTGCATGTTTATGGCTAAAAATTAAATGACCACTGAAATTCTAGATCAATAAATAAACATTCACTGAAAATTTATACCAAATGCTAGATGACAAGTCCTATGTAGTAAGAATCCTCAGACTATGCTCTGTCAGCTCAATGGAAAAAAATGTTGAGCCTATGTTTCCTATACTTATTTCATTTCCACCAAAATAATAATTCCCTTATTTTCCCTCTGCTCCTACCAACTGTGCCTGTGGTTGCACATATCTCAAGGGATGATGGTAAAACCCATGTCCTGACTCGCTGGTGAATCAAGTGGGGAACCTTGGATAACAACTCTGACTACTTCCACTACTCTCCTTTTACTAGTAAAGGGCCATTGTGCTGTCTGTGAAATACTGGTTGGAGTTACTTTGTTATGGAAAGATCAGGAAAAAGAGAAATGTGCCTTCTAGCTTATTTAACCATA
>NW_011888784.1:19933895-19935806 GCF_000151845.1 Pteropus vampyrus | reverse complement strand
TCACCTAGAAGTCAGTCTGTTATAATTAGATTCATGAACTTCCAGGCATAAACATGGTATTATAATGAGGTGTAATGAAACTGAGGCTGTGAGCAGCTTAGGGTAGTACCTTCTGTGCAAGTGTCTATGGCCAGTTTAAGCCAGCCATACATTATGGCCCTCTCAGTCCTTTGTCTACAACAGCATGAGATAGGATGTGCTTTACAGATCTGTTTATGAATAAAATGAAAACAGAGAGGTTAAATAACCTGCGCAAGTTTACAACTATTCGTGACAGAGCCAAGATTTAATCCAGGTTGACTGATTACACAGTTTATGTGTTATTAACTACTATGTTGTGTCGTGTGCACCTGAAAGCATAATTATGTATGTGTGTGTGTGTGTGTGTGTGTGTGTGTGTGTGTTTTAAGATAATAAAAGGTGTGTGTTTAATTGGTAGATACAGAGAGGTAGGACATAAGGGTGATATACACCCTGAAGTCAGGCTTAATTTTTTAGTTATTTTTTATTTGCTTATTATTGGTTTCATTTGTTTTGTTTTGTTTCCAAATATCTTAAAATGATATACCATATGGCAATGTATCTTCTACATATGAAGTGAGTATTCCCATGCTAACTAAACATTTGAACTTCATAATGCCAAAAATCCTCTGTCTTTTGTCAGATTTTCTTAATGCATGGCACAAGACCCACTTCATCATGCCAAAACTGCGGACCCCCTTCATCTACCAAAGAACTCTAATGGAAGTACAGTCCTGCTAACGAAAGTGAAATCATTGTTGATTTGAATCTACCAAGGTGTGAGAGGTGGATAGTATATATTTTTAATAATGTTGTATTCCAAAAATTTTATTATGACATCTAAAATTTGAAAATATGATAGACTACTTAAATATCTATTTAATAAAAATTTTCTCTCATAAGAAAAAAGGCTTCAAAGCAGTATTCATCTTCAAAAATTATAAATTTATCTTAAACTAAATTTTACATAACCTCTGCTTTAATAGCTCAACATAAAATATAATATAGAAATAATTATAATGCCCTGTATGCAATTATATACAAAATAGCATTTAGATCGGCATTAAAGGCTTCACATTTTAACCTTCTTTAAATGATTCTAAATTAAAATGTTAGTATTCTCAGATAATTATTGTCAGTAAAATATAAGTGGTCTTTAAAAACTAATATCTGAAAAAAAGTTGATGTTCAAGTTTCTGTAAACAAGGACTTCGATGAGGACAGATGCACTGTCTGTTATAATTACGATTCGAGGTGCTAATTTTGTCCCAATACAGCAGTCCTAAGATCCACAATGCAGTATTACCATAAGTAGAAGAGAATCATCAATTAGTATGTTTTAATGAGAATACAAATTAAATACACAGTTTAAATGGAACTCAGAAAATTACTTCTGAAAGCCCATTTGTTTAATAATTGTAAACTAGAGTCTAGTTAACCTAATATTGTCAGATGTTAATATTTTAAATACTGCAAAAATTAATATAAAATACCACTAGAAACTAAAGATATCAGAATAGAAAAATGAGGTTTTTTTGTAATATCTGTTCCTTTTTTTGTTCTCTTTCGTCTTGTAAATACATTTTAGAAACCTTGTCTTATTAGGTTTCTCTATTTCAAACACTATAGCTTCAAAGAAACTACAATGTCAAATGCTTTTTGAAGCTATTTTCAAAATGACTTTAAATTTTTAGAATTTAACAGAATAAAAACAAAGCAAACAATTATTTAAATGTGCTAAAACACAATGAATCATAAATCACAGAATTTCAGACTACTTATTTTTTAGACCATCATGGCTTTAACTTCCCTTATTCTAGCTGCTTGAAATGGTCTTTCCCTCAAACTTCTATCATCTTCATATATATTATGCCTTAGTTTAAATATCAC
>NW_011888784.1:19927741-19933845 GCF_000151845.1 Pteropus vampyrus | reverse complement strand
ATAATGCCCTGTATGCAATTATATACAAAATAGCATTTAGATCGGCATTAAAGGCTTCACATTTTAACCTTCTTTAAATGATTCTAAATTAAAATGTTAGTATTCTCAGATAATTATTGTCAGTAAAATATAAGTGGTCTTTAAAAACTAATATCTGAAAAAAAAGTTGATGTTCAAGTTTCTGTAAACAAGGACTTCGATGAGGACAGATGCACTGTCTGATATAATTACGATTCGAGGTGCTAATTTTGTCCCAATACAGCAGTCCTAAGATCCACAATGCAGTATTACCATAAGTAGAAGAGAATCATCAATTAGTATGTTTTAATGAGAATACAAATTAAATACACAGTTTAAATGGAACTCAGAAAATTACTTCTGAAAGCCCATTTGTTTAATAATTGTAAACTAGAGTCTAGTTAACCTAATATTGTCAGATGTTAATATTTTAAATACTGCAAAAATTAATATAAAATACCACTAGAAACTAAAGATATCAGAATAGAAAAATGAGGTTTTTTTGTAATATCTGTTCCTTTTTTTGTTCTCTTTCGTCTTGTAAATACATTTTAGAAACCTTGTCTTATTAGGTTTCTCTATTTCAAACACTATAGCTTCAAAGAAACTACAATGTCAAATGCTTTTTGAAGCTATTTTCAAAATGACTTTAAATTTTTAGAATTTAACAGAATAAAAACAAAGCAAACAATTATTTAAATGTGCTAAAACACAATGAATCATAAATCACAGAATTTCAGACTACTTATTTTTTAGACCATCATGGCTTTAACTTCCCTTATTCTAGCTGCTTGAAATGGTCTTTCCCTCAAACTTCTATCATCTTCATATATATTATGCCTTAGTTTAAATATCACCTTGCTAGACCACTCTGTCCTGCTACATTATCTGTGGTAAGTCTCAATTCCAACACTATAGAAATTTAACTCTTTATATAATTAGCCTATGGTAAAAACTGGTTTTATGCCTTTCACTTAAGGTCATAGTTTCTAAGAACCTGTGGAAAGATGTTAAGTGAGGATTTTCTATAGATAGAAACAACGAATAGATTGACAAAATTGACAGTTTTAAGAACAATCTCATTAAAACCTTTAACTACATACATATTTTAAAAATCCAAAATAAAAAATGTCATTTGTTTTGCTAAAAGACAAACTGAGACATATTAATAATTTTGAGAATTTATTTGAACATTTATTGATTTAAATCTGGCAGTGCTCAAACCAGGAATGGTTAGAAGTGCTCTACCATCAGAAGCTCAGAAAGAGACTTTTATAGAGAAAAGATATACAACAAAGTAAGGAAATTATTCATTGAATATAGCTTAAAGCCTATTGGTTCTTTATGATTGGCTGTCTTTAGCATTTGATTGTTGTAACCTTGAGGTATTTACCAGCTTAGATTTGGGTTTGCTTACATAGGCTGCCAGGACATTAGAGTCACATCAGTCTAATGGCCTTTGAATGACCAATGAATTTAACTATGATTTTCTATAAGACTAGCTAAATTTGGAAAGGCTGGAGAATATTCGATGGCATGAAACTTTTTGCATTCCTTTAAGAAAGGTATTTATTTGCGCAGTCTCCTTCACCCATATCCCTTTACATACACGTAGATACTCACTCAGTCAGTCACTCACTCACTCATACATATAATTTTTCTAACACCGAAGCAAACTTGATTCTAATTTTGTCACCTTTCCCTCATAACATTAAATAGTTCACTAATGCCTCACTGGGGCTTTGCCATTTTAAATACAGAGATTTAATGGGCCACTAGAGGTAAAGAAAAACATTAAAAAATGTAGCCAGGAATTCTACAGTGTATTTTATGGCCACTTACAAAGCATACTCAATTATCTACAGAATTCATACATTTCCCCAGCATTCATCAAATGTAGTTATGTGGCATGAACTGGATCTGAATGAAAGTAAGCAGCCGCTTGTCTTTGCAATATGATTAGGCTGACTTTTGCTTAAATTTGCATAAGAAAAACCTTTTCTGTAGATTTTTATATTTAAAAGGCTTTTAGAACTTGCAAAGTTGTTACCAACTTACAAAAAAAATGCTTTTCTAAAAAAGCTTTCTCAAGTAAAAAGAAGTACATCTTTTAAACAGTACACGTATTTAATCCTGCTTTGTTTTAATATACATAGGCTTCATCTCTTCTTTTTGCACATTTTGGTGTTTTGTTATATTTTACACTTATATTCCATAAAATAATTTTTTTAAATGGTGTGTTCTGTGTGAGCTCTCTCAGCAGGAACAGGTAACGATGAGATGCATACTCTTAAAATAATTTCATGGAGTTACTGTAGCATGCTGAGTATTAAAAGATCTTTTAGATTTCAAACTGATATTATAATTTATAATATCCAAATACTCTGAAGTGGCCATTCATTGAACATCTTGTTATGCAAAATAGTCACTAAGCTTTCTGCAAAGTTTTATATTAATCACTTTGGTCACAAACAAATCCCCTCAGCAGCTTTTTCTAAGACTTTATGTCTGTCTTTTACTAAGCTAAAAATCAGACCATGCCTTCCTTTTAACATTCTCATGCTCTTATCTTGAAAGAAAAAATTGCAATATTTTGATTAGATGAGTAGTTAGGTTTAAGAAATGACACTAATAAATAATTATAGTGACTTAGAATTTCTTTTCACAAAAAGTGATTATTTTTTGTCAATTAAATTTGATTATTATATACTGATATTTTTTCTGAAAAAGTTCAAAAAATATATAAATTTATTTTTCTGATTGACAATACATATTTTATAATTCTTATGTTACTAAAAATAAAACAATTTTTAAGGACTTTTAAGAAAAACAAGAAATATTTTAGTTTTTTGAGAATTTTAAAGAAGTGATCATAAAATTTATTCCAGGGTGACCAGAGAGAATTTATGTTATTGTTTCCAAAAGACTGATTTGTAATATTCAAAGTTGTTCTTAAATTTAAATGGCTTTTATCTTTGGGATTCAAGAAGATCTTTTCTATTACTGAGAATTTCTTATTGTTTTCTCTTCCTTTTTGATTAAATCTATTGCAAATGTGACAATCGTGTGACACAAATCACCTCTACTCAGCCATTCCACATCCTGAACCTAGAGTTCTTTCCTGGATCAGTAATCAAATCCTTACATAAAAAATTCACTACCAAAGGACTGCTATGAATTCTTCAGTTGAAGCCAGTGTCTACTTCTGATGTAAAATTGCCTGATCTTAAATCACAGATCTGCAACACATTTGAATCATCAGGTCCAATACATCCACTTTATAAATTAGTAAATTAGAGTATAGTTAAGCAAAGAACTTTTTCAATGCCAAATAGCAAAGTGGGTTGACAATCTCCCTAGTTTTTTCTGTCTTTTTCTTTTCTTTTTTTCTTTCTCTCCCTACTCCCTCTCCTTCTTCTCTTTCTTCTCTAGGCCCCTTCCTTGTATCACTCTTATCATATTATGGCTTAAAATATGTGGAGATTTTATGAAGCTGAATGAAATTGTTAGAGTGATGATCAGAAAAATGAAACAAATGAACACACAAAAACACATGAGTTATTAGGAATTTGAAAACACATCCTGAACGTAGAAATATTGGAGGAAAAATATTAGGTGGAGAAATAGTAAATTTTAAATTGAAGGTCTCAGTGTATGGAGGCATCCTTATCGTGGCCTATCTAGTGATAGAATGGAATTACCATTCACAGGGAATAAGAGAAGCTGTGAAGAAAGGATCTGGAGGAAGAAGGAAGAGTCAGGAGCCTGGTATTAGTCATGTTAATTTTGAAATGACCGTAGGCATTCAAGTAAAATCAAAAATAGGAGACTGGAGGGACCTAGGCTGAAGATGACAATTTTGGTGACATTTAATTCCATAAAACTAGTTATAAAACTCTTAGAATATCACTGTATGTGGAAGGGAAAAGAAATTTAAAGCCAGAGCCTTGGGGCTTCCATTGTTTAGAGGTAGAGAAATAAGAAAGAACTAGTAAAGAAACAAATAGAAATATAGACAGGAAATTCGGAAGTGTGGTGTCTTGGAATCCAAACAATAAAATATACTAAGAAAAATCAACTATGCCTTTGACCAGTGTATCTTGTACAGATGCCTGCTACTGGGAATTTCAGGCTTTTGTTTCCTAAGATGCATTGCTTTCTTCTTTTTTATCTTTCAGTAAAGATGGATGTTGTGTGGTGGTCTTACCTCTACCTTCTAAAAAACATTCACACTAGATAAATTAAAGTTTTCCTGTCACATTGTAAAACATCAAATCATCTTTTACTCTTTCTCTCAGTGCCTATTGGAATCTGTCTAACCTCTGTTTCTCCTTTCCATCTCCCTTACTTCTTTTCTTTCTTTTCTCCATCAATAAAAACTAATTAAACAAATGTGTGATCCTACTTTTGTATAATTTCATGTCAACTAATGGTTGATAACATCATTTAAGTAGCAAAGTAAATGTATGATTTAAATCCTATTATCCTTTAACGTTTTTAGTGTTCTTTTCTACTATTTTCACTTCCCACCTTACTGATTTTTAAAAATAAATTGGCAGTTATATAAATGCATGCACTCACTCTTACACAGCAAGACTGTATGATATCATATTTTTACCTATTTACATATCTTTTGTGTTTATTATGGTTTGAAAATCAAAGAACTACCCTATTGTGGATGACAGTTTCAGAGATCAAAAAAATTTTTTGAAGCATACCATTTTTTAACTTAGTAAATCTCAGACCACTTTCGTTCAGGTATTATATAAGTGGGGTGGTTGCTCAATTAGATCACACTAATCTGTCTACAGTTGTAGATATAGTGACCTGTTAAAGGGCTGAAATGCAGTTAAACATATCTTATTGATTAAATAGTATATTACCATATAGAGGTAAATTATGAATAATTTTTTTATAAAGGAAACACTAGTTTTCTTAGTGATTCTGGCACTAGTTTGAGTTCCTCATATAAACATTTGCAAAGTGCCATTTGGAGTTGTGTGCTGTAAATAAATAGAATCTTTGCTTACATAATTATTCTAGTTAATATTTGGACAGTCCAGAGCAGTTAGAAAACTTTGGGATTATTCTTGGTACAACACAGAAGTCTTAAGGGAGTACTGTTGAAGTAGCAACCTAGAAACATAGAGTTTTAAAAATTTTAATATTCACAATAAATGAAATACCTCAAGAGTTGCTACTTACGTAAGATATCAACTTTATCCTACCTCTCAATTTTTGAAAATGGATAAACTATTGAAATCTTACAATGTAGATAAAATCTATGTTTATAAGACCTCAAATATAGGACTGATGATATATGTTGAAAAGTAAAATTTTAGGTAATTATTTGGTCTCTGTAGCTATAATAATAAAGTATACGCACAATTGCATGAAATTAAGTTTTTTACATAATTATAATTTACACATGCTTAAATTATACAAACTTCTGTTTCATTCATCTTCTGTCTCCTCATTCTGGAGGCATTAAATACTTTAAGTGTTAATTTGCAAATTTTTTACAATGTCTGCTATATTTTGTTACATGTAATAATTACTCAGAAATCATGGCGAGTAACCCCAGTATATTAACAAATAAACCCAAGTACCAATGCAAAAAAGATTTATTTAGAATAGGACTAATTGTAGATTCAGCACTATTCAGAAATGTAGAGAACTACTAGGGAAAATCTAGCTCTTTGAAGCTATACTTAGAACCCATATATAGTTAAGAAGTCACTGTAATAATTGTCTTCTTTTTATGGTCATTTTGATTAACTCTCTTTTACTCAGACTATGTAATATCTCTTTTTATAGCTGTTATTAAAGTATGCTAAGAAAGTGTCTATGTCAGGAGTTTTCAAAATGTATTCTATGGAACCTTACAGTTGTGCAAAAATGTCCCAGAGACTACCGAGGTGGCAGAGTGGACTTGGCAGGTGCCGATGTAAATTTTGAAGATCCCATCAAACCCTATTGATAATTGGACTGAAAAGGTTCAGCTGACATATTTTATATAATGATGTGAAGCTTATAATTTATTGTGAAAACAATAGATGAATATGCTGCTTATTATTTTTAAATTT
>NW_011888784.1:19920186-19927009 GCF_000151845.1 Pteropus vampyrus | reverse complement strand
GAGGGTGAGTAGTGGTTACATTTTTCTTAAAATTGTATCCTCGGTATAATATTTTTCATTCTCCTTTGAGGAAGAACAATACATCGCATCTATATTCTACATTCAATTCATTAATATGTATGAAGTTTAACTTCTAGGTATTGTTTTACTTCTTAAAGGAGATGTATATATGTCTGATTCATCTAAGCCAGAAAGAAAGGAGTTAATCGTGGAGTTTATAAAAGTTTTTTTGCCAGAGAAGTGGAATACCAATATTTTCCCTTTTAATACATTTAAAACAAGCAAATCTTCTACCCAGTTTAGATTTATTAGTTTTCATTGATCGTCTGATTCTCTTGAAGGACATTCGGGCAGTAAAGTAGTAGACACATTGCATCCATCATTATGTGTCAAAGGGCCATCAGGTCGATGACTCTTTTTGAACTTTGATGTTTCAGAAAAGCAGATCTGAGTATTATAGGCAGAAGTTTGACATTTTCAGGATGAAAATCAATTTTATTTTATGTGTTTCTAAAGTGTGGTTTGTGCTGTGATTGCAGAAGAAATGGTTTTTGAAATTTTGAGGTAACAAAATAGGAATTAAGATAAAATCTGGCTAATAATAACTTCGATGAAAGCAAGGAAAATATATTTTAGTGGTCTAATAATATTTTAAATCCATAGAAATAGAATCAGAAATAGAAATTATTGAGTTGGGCTTGGAATTGGTTATTTCTTTCCAACTTGGGTTGTTGTTTATTGAATTTTTTTTTTAAGGCCTTCGTTTAAAGTTGGACCATTTTATTTAAGAAAAACAAATATTCTTAAAGAAGAAATACGTAGTTGTAACTTGCAATTTGTGAAAAAATATAATGCGCATATATATGCCTGCTCATTTTTGAATTTTCTCTCACTTCCAGCTGAATGTCAGCTCTAAAAAGCTAAAGAAACTGTCTCTTTTGTGCACCATTGTATTTACAGCATTAATCATAATGCTATGGCATTGTAGGCATTTCTTAAGTATTCGCTACATCCATATTTTATTATATTAAAAATAATATTTTTACAATATTACGTTTTTATTATGTAACTATAAATGTGACATAAAAAAGTTTTGTGGACAATTTATAGAATTTTGAAAATAAAGAGTTAAAATAATTTTTTCTTGTCAGTAATTATAAATTCAACTTTTGAAAACTCTCCTCAGATTTTAAAAGTGTGTTGGTGTTTTTTTTAATATACATAAGATGTGTCTGTGTTAAGCATATTTAAATGCATATGAGGCCTTATATTTCTAACATAACTTTATTCTGCATATATACATATTTAAATTCCTATGGAAGGGTATATTTCAGATAATAATTTTTTCATGCAAAGGAACATGTAAATTTTTTTTAAATCATAATTTTATTTTTTGATGAGTCCAGAGAAACATAAAAATAATAATTGAAAAGACTAATTTCACGTCCTAAAATTTGTTTCTATTCATTAAATTCAATTCATTAAATTTCAGTGAATTTCATCTCTCAGACCATTCAAAGAAAATATAGTGTAAATACTTTTTTAATAAAGAATTATTACTAACATGTTATTCACATACCAATTCACATGTTTGCATATTGTGTATGTATGTATGGATAGGTAGGTAGATAGAGAGAAAGACAGACGATTGATTGATCGATCGATAGATAGATAGATAGATAATAGATAGATAGTCCTAGAGCAATATCCAAGTTTCCAGCACAAACACTCTCATATGTAAAAGTTCTTCTTTCTCTGTCTTTCAGTATAATAATTTCTTTGAAGGTGAAAATAAGTATTCTTCATGTACATCGCCTACCCCGGACCTGTATGGTAGGAGTGTGTTCAATGTTTACTAATAAAGATGAGGATATTATAACTCTATTTCACTAGAAGTAAAAAGAATATTCTTAAACAAATATAGGACATATTTTAGTTTCTCCTTTTTGAGATTTTAGGAAAATTCTTTTTTTGTGTGTGTCTCCTGACCTGAATGTAAAGAACATCTGTTTCTCTACTTGAGCAATTGGTACAGTGTTAGCACTGTTATGTAACAAATCAGTGAGAACACAATCAAGTTGGAAAAGACTTCAGTAATTTTGCAGAAAAGTTCTTCAATTTATATTTCAAATACCTAAGTTTTCTAAGATGTTACCTTCCCTATGCTCAGATTTCATTACTTAATTTTTTTTATCCTAAAGCATTTGTATGTTTTACTTAACTACTTCAAATCATTTTTGTAATTATTATGTTAAATAAATACATTTACACTTGTAGGTATTATTAATAGTTTTCTCAGTGGTACTAATTGGACAAGGAAACAAAACACTGACAAAAGAGAATATTTTAGTCTGTTTGTAGTTTGTATATGTCAACTACAATTATTTTTATATCTACTACTGGCTTAAATAGAATAAATAATTTGTGCATACTTCTAAGCCTCTGGGAAAATTATACATTTTGATTTTGCATCTTTTGACATCATCAACATGTTTACTCAAATTGAAGAAACATAATTTGTTTAAAGAGGTCTAAGTGAGGCAAACTATATTTTCTATGAGAAGTATTGAGGTTGAAGAAAGCAATAACTTAAGAACTTATTAAAAATTATAGAAAGTAGTTTCTATATCTAACAAGTTTTTAATTGTATTATCAATCACATCAGTGTAGCTAAAACCTGATATCCCTGGTTCTATTTAGATTAGATAAAAAATAATTTTAAATCCAAGATTATAGATTCTCCCCTTAAGTACTTTTGTGGCTGGTTTGATGTTAATTATCTACTTCACTCAGATAATTACCACCTAACTCGTTTATACAAGATATGCTATGACTTTTACCTCAAGGAAGCTTAAGTGGTCCTTTTATTATGGACCAGGGAAGTTTGTTAAATGGCTTAATTGTATCAGAGAATAGTATATGAATTCTCAAAGAGTTAAATATTATCAGATGAGGGCAATACTTTAAAGGAAAAATTACATCAGCTTAAAATTTTTTCTTGCACTTTTCTAAAGCAGCATTTTCCAAACTGGTAATCCTCAGATCACTGGGCCTGAGATATCATCCATTAAAAAAAATTCTTGTGGTCAAAAAATTGGGAGGAAGTCAGGGAAATGACATGAAAATTAGTAATGCCTAATAAGAATACGTATAAACTCTAATAGAAATCACAGACTCAGAGAAGGTCGGCCTTAAAGAAAACTTACATTTTGTTTCTCTAACTTATTTGGCTATTGAATTATCATTGCTTTTAACATTACCAATAACAAAGTTTTGTAAACTTTTTCTACAAGGGGTCAGATAGTAAATATTTCAGGCTTTGTGGGCTATATGGTCTTTGTGGTAACTACTTAACTCTGCCTTTGGATATTATATAAGAAAATGAGTGTGGCTGTGTTTTGATAAAATTTTGCTAAAATATCTGGCGGCCTGGATTTGGTCTGGGTGCAGTAGTGTGCCAGTCCCCGCTAATACTATACAGAGGTGCTTTAGAAATCTTTATTCTTGAGATCCTTCTTTTTCATAAAGACCAACCTCTCTAAAAGTTAACTTTTAAGTTTCAAGCAAAGTTTCCTCTTTGCTGACCATCATTTTTGATAAGTATGTAACAGTAAGGAAGGACATGCTGAAGAGAATCACTTTTTACAGAGAAGTCAACTCTATTAACTCTGGTACTTGTGGCTGACACACCAATATCAGTAGTGTCTGTGCTAGGTACTCTATGGCTAAGGAAAATGAATCGCATACTCTTCCTGCCCTCGTGAGCTTTATGGTCTTCAGAGAGTGATACAGATAATTTTGCAGGGGGCAGGGAATAGAATTAGTGCACAAAAAAAATAATAAAATATTTGATGTTAATATCGCATGAGCAGTAAAATGTTTTCCAAGGAGATTAAAAGGAAAAAAAATTGTTATAGGTTATCAGGGAAAGCTTCATTTAAGACATATTATTGTAAATAAGCTTGGAAATATTATACCTAGACTTCAACAGGCAGTGTTACAGAAAAGAGGATAATGAGAAAGCATTGTTGCTGGATGGAAGAGCATGAATAAGGGAAAGGTGGTGGCAATGAGGAAAGCATGTTCCTTTTGCAGCAAATAGTTGAAGTGGCAGGAACATATAGTGTAAGATTGAAAAGTAAGTCTGCATCAGCAAGGTACTTAATTCAACAGAAATGCCAAGCCCCAGAGGATGTTATCCTGGTAGAAACCAATTTATTATTCTATTAAGGGATACCTATTTATCCTCAGGCCAGAGTGATGCATACTTACATTGTCTGATGATGCTATTTATATTGTCTGTTCTAAGTTATGGCATAAAGCATACTTAACATGCTTTAAGTAGTTTTGAGTTTCAAGGGCCAAAAAAGCATTACTGAATATTTCAGGGTTGAATGAATATAAGTACCAGTAAAATCTACAACAACCCTACCCTCTCACAGGAGAACAAATCCCAAGTTTGGTAGTCGCAAGCACATTTTCAGCCGTGCAAACATGTCAGGGCTCAGGGCTACCACTTCTGATGGTCTTAACGTTTCCTTTGTGGTAATAGGATTGGTACTGGTTTTGCAGCCAGTGTGCCCAAACTTAAAGCAAGATGGGAGAGGCTGCTTCAAATGTCGGAAAGCCAGAAGCACCAACCAGATTTTCCCACTAACACTTTGTGGCCCAGAAATGTGTTTTGATGGCTACACCTTGCTGCAAGGGAAATAGGAAAAACAACTATTTGTCTTTCTTCCCTTTCATGTAGGAAATTAAAAGATGTTAGAGGATTCAGAGAAGCTTTAAAGATGTACACAGACAGCTATAAGAATTTTTAAGTATTTTATAAGAAATTTCCAAAGATAATTTTAGCCAAAGTATATCATATTTATTTCCAAGATTAATAACTATAAGCTGATAAATTTATTGAGAGGGAAAAGAAAATCAAAGTCTTTTGAAATAGAGTGTATAAAGGTATATCAGATCCAAGCAATACAACTGGAACCTATTAGACTGGAATGTGACAAAATATTCAAAGTTTTTCCATTTGAAATTATATTAGCTACCTTTTAGATTTAATACTTATTGGTGTTTTTTATGAGTGGAGTATTATACTATGGAAATGATATAAAACTTTTGAGGATTTTCAGTGAGCAGATCTGATATATAATCCTGAGTCTACCATTTACTAGCTATTTGGCTGTACTAAAGTCATTTAGCCACACAGGATATCAGCCTCCCTTTCACCATTTCTAAAATGAGGATAATAATAATTGCCCTTCACACTGTGTAGGTTTGTTGCAAGAGCCAAATGAGGTGATATTTTAAAAATTGTTTCATCAACAGCAAAACACTCTAAGGCTTCTCTCTCGCTCTCTCTCCCCACTCCTTCCCTCTCTCTATCCTTCACATATATTTTCACATATAGCCCCCCTGCAAAACCCTTCAGATTATAAATGCCATCATAGAGATATATTCTGTGCCTCTCTGATAGTTTCTGTCACTCAGTTCTTTTTTTTTTTTTTTCTACTTAGACCAAATCGAATCACACTACTAGGTGCTGCTTCTTTAATGATTATATGTATTTCTCACTTCGAAAACTTTTCTCTCTGACATTCTGAAAACCTGTCGGATATAATCAACTGTTATTTTGTTTTTCTGAACCTTGAATTCATATATCTAAATTAGGGATACTGGTACTGGAGTCACTTCTGTCTTGGAATATAATTAATGGCCAGAATGACTTTTGAGTTATTAAGGATGAGGCAGTTTCCCTTTACAAGGTAACTGAGGAGTTATGAACTTTTGAATGTGTAAGGCAAATGATACTTCTTCTCCTCCCCAACTTACCCTAGCCTTACATCTGTATACACCTATCACATCAGTAAAATCCCAAAGAATTAGTATTTACATAACAGATCAGAAATTTGATGCTGACTTCATTTTAAGATAGGCTTCCCTCATGATCTCAGTCTAAACTATCTCATATGCTTCCAAATTCATATCCATAGCATTCTCAACAAAGTTACTAATGCCCCTCTATTAGCCCAGCTTTGTCACATGCCCACTTCTAAACCACCCCATTACTGTTACCATTGCTTATTGATTTATCTTGGTTTATAAACTCCAGCTCTGGAATAAGGTAACTCTTAGGATGCCCAGATCACAGAGACTGAAACTCTTGAAAACAGAAGGAAGGATGCCAGAATGACAATAAGTAAAGTGCGTTCTATTCCCATAATATGAAAATTAATTTTAAGTGTTCACATAGGTATATTTAATGTCTGCATTCTAAGTCCTATATAGAGAATAAAGACAGATATTCTCCCATGAGCATAGGAAATAATTCTGTTGTCATGAACTATTATGTTGTACTAAATGAAATTGCCACTTGGAGGGGTAAAAATGGTAAAAAATAAAAAGTGACTTTATATGATTTAACCATATAGAAAGCAGCTTTAATGGAAAATTGGACATGGTTGTGTCAGCTGTTCCAAAGATCATAGTCATCAATGCATATAATATCTTCCAGTATTTAGCTAGTTTACTATTTAGCTAGTTTAGCCAGTATTTATTATAGCAATAAATCTCATTAATTTTCTTAGATATATGTGTTTTCTTAATATATTCCAAAAATTTTAGCAAGAATGGAACTTCTTAAAGTTAGATATTCATTGGATACTTTATTTGAATGTTTGAGGCTCAAGGCTGACCTAAAGAATAATTATTTTTAAATATAAATCCAAGATAAAAATGATTTGGCTGTGTTTATGAATTGGAATATGGATTCCTGATCATTCATTTGTATATGCATGAAATGGACCCCTTTATTTCTGGGGAA
>NW_011888784.1:19916706-19919341 GCF_000151845.1 Pteropus vampyrus | reverse complement strand
TAGACTGGAATGTGACAAAATATTCAAAGTTTTTCCATTTGAAATTATATTAGCTACCTTTTAGATTTAATACTTATTGGTGTTTTTTATGAGTGGAGTATTATACTATGGAAATGATATAAAACTTTTGAGGATTTTCAGTGAGCAGATCTGATATATAATCCTGAGTCTACCATTTACTAGCTATTTGGCTGTACTAAAGTCATTTAGCCACACAGGATATCAGCCTCCCTTTCACCATTTCTAAAATGAGGATAATAATAATTGCCCTTCACACTGTGTAGGTTTGTTGCAAGAGCCAAATGAGGTGATATTTTAAAAATTGTTTCATCAACAGCAAAACACTCTAAGGCTTCTCTCTCGCTCTCTCTCCCCACTCCTTCCCTCTCTCTATCCTTCACATATATTTTCACATATAGCCCCCCTGCAAAACCCTTCAGATTATAAATGCCATCATAGAGATATATTCTGTGCCTCTCTGATAGTTTCTGTCACTCAGTTCTTTTTTTTTTTTTTTCTACTTAGACCAAATCGAATCACACTACTAGGTGCTGCTTCTTTAATGATTATATGTATTTCTCACTTCGAAAACTTTTCTCTCTGACATTCTGAAAACCTGTCGGATATAATCAACTGTTATTTTGTTTTTCTGAACCTTGAATTCATATATCTAAATTAGGGATACTGGTACTGGAGTCACTTCTGTCTTGGAATATAATTAATGGCCAGAATGACTTTTGAGTTATTAAGGATGAGGCAGTTTCCCTTTACAAGGTAACTGAGGAGTTATGAACTTTTGAATGTGTAAGGCAAATGATACTTCTTCTCCTCCCCAACTTACCCTAGCCTTACATCTGTATACACCTATCACATCAGTAAAATCCCAAAGAATTAGTATTTACATAACAGATCAGAAATTTGATGCTGACTTCATTTTAAGATAGGCTTCCCTCATGATCTCAGTCTAAACTATCTCATATGCTTCCAAATTCATATCCATAGCATTCTCAACAAAGTTACTAATGCCCCTCTATTAGCCCAGCTTTGTCACATGCCCACTTCTAAACCACCCCATTACTGTTACCATTGCTTATTGATTTATCTTGGTTTATAAACTCCAGCTCTGGAATAAGGTAACTCTTAGGATGCCCAGATCACAGAGACTGAAACTCTTGAAAACAGAAGGAAGGATGCCAGAATGACAATAAGTAAAGTGCGTTCTATTCCCATAATATGAAAATTAATTTTAAGTGTTCACATAGGTATATTTAATGTCTGCATTCTAAGTCCTATATAGAGAATAAAGACAGATATTCTCCCATGAGCATAGGAAATAATTCTGTTGTCATGAACTATTATGTTGTACTAAATGAAATTGCCACTTGGAGGGGTAAAAATGGTAAAAAATAAAAAGTGACTTTATATGATTTAACCATATAGAAAGCAGCTTTAATGGAAAATTGGACATGGTTGTGTCAGCTGTTCCAAAGATCATAGTCATCAATGCATATAATATCTTCCAGTATTTAGCTAGTTTACTATTTAGCTAGTTTAGCCAGTATTTATTATAGCAATAAATCTCATTAATTTTCTTAGATATATGTGTTTTCTTAATATATTCCAAAAATTTTAGCAAGAATGGAACTTCTTAAAGTTAGATATTCATTGGATACTTTATTTGAATGTTTGAGGCTCAAGGCTGACCTAAAGAATAATTATTTTTAAATATAAATCCAAGATAAAAATGATTTGGCTGTGTTTATGAATTGGAATATGGATTCCTGATCATTCATTTGTATATGCATGAAATGGACCCCTTTATTTCTGGGGAAGCATTTGCTCTCTTCATAGGTTTTCTGGGTTTGTTTGTTTTGGTTATCTATGCATGAGTCCTCTGTGGATTCCTCTCAGTGAGTCAGTCCTAACTTTGGCGTGGTTAACTGCCGAATCATTGTGAATGGGCCTTAGTGAAAAATATCTATATTCAGATCCCTGTTAGAAATCAATTATATCTAATCTTTATTGATGACTACATATCAAAACTTGGTTTTACAAAACATTATTTAAAGTATTTTGCCTCTTCATTTCTACAGATGTAATAAGTGCACTGTGGCATCAGCCCATGCCCTCAGGGAATTGGTGGGAATTGCTGCCATCTGTGGAATAGCTATGTGTGGAGGTCTTTAAGGAAAAAGCTCCAGTTATTCATGTCATTGCTTCTACCAAAGGGAGGTGGTTAAAAATGTTCGTTCCAACACAACTTCTAAGGACTTTAAAAAAGATGTTCCCTTATCCCTATATGAGGCCTAAAATATATTTTGTTTTTCTTTTTTTCCTCTCTTTTTTTATATTAAGTTTACTGGGGTAACATTGGTTAATACAATTATATAATTTTCAGGTGTACATTATAATTGACATCTGTATATTATATTGTATGTTTATCACCCCAAATCCAGTTTCCTTCAGCTACCATATATTTGATTCCCTTTACCCACTTCACCCTTCCCCAACCCCCCCTATATTTGACACCCTTTACCCCGTCTACTTCCCCATTCTTCCCCCAACCCCAACTCTCTGGTAACCACTAGTCTAGAGTCCATGTCCATTAGTCTCTGTTTGTTTGTCCTGTTCATTT
>NW_011888784.1:19914585-19916656 GCF_000151845.1 Pteropus vampyrus | reverse complement strand
TGTGCGGTGATAGATAACAGTCTAGTTTCATTCTTTTGCAGGTGGCTTTCCAGTTTTCCCAGCACCACTTATTGAAGAGGCTTTCTTTTCTCCACTGTATGTTTTTGGCTTTTTTGTTGCAAATTATTTGCCCATATAAATATGGTTTATTTCTGGACTCTCAATTCTGATCCACTGGTCCGTGTGTCTGTTTTGCTGCCAATATCATGCCGTTTTGATTACAGTCGCTTTGTAGTATAATTTGAAGTTGGGCAGAGTGATGTCTCCAGCCTCGTTCTTTTTTCCCAGGATGCCTTTGGCAATTTGGCGTCTTTTGTGCTTCCATAGAAATCTGATGATTTTTTTGTTCTATTTCTTTAAAATATGCTGGTGAGATTTTGATGGAGATTGCATTAAATCTGTACAATGCTTTAGATAATATGGTCATTTTAACTACATTAATTCTTCCAATCCAAGAACATGGAATATCTTTCCATTTCTTTGTATCTTCTTTGATTTCTTTTAATAGAATCTTGTAGTTTTCATTATATAGGTCCTTCCCACATTTCATTAAATTTATTCCTGGGTATTTTATTCTTTTTGTTACAATTGTGAAAGGAATTATTTTTTCCACTTCTTTTTTCTGACACTTCATTATTAGAGGAAAGCTATGGATTTTTGAATGTTGATTTTGTATCCAGATACTTTACTGTATTTGCTTATTGTTTCTAGTAGTGTTCTTGTGCAGTCTTTAGGGTTTTCTATATAGAGAATCATGTCATCCACAAATAGTGACAGTTTGACTTCTTCATTTCCTATTTGGATGCCTTTTATATCTTTCTCTTGCCAGATTGCACTCGCTAGGACTTCCAATGTTATATTGAATAACAATAGCGATAATGGACAGCCTTGCCATGTTCTTGATCTTAGAGGGAAGGTTTTTAGTTTTCATCATTGAGTATAATGTTGGCTGAGGGTGTGTCATATATGGCCTTTATTATGTTAAGGTACTTTCTTTCTATACCGATTTTGTGAAGTGTTTTGATCATAAATGGATGCTGTATCTTGTCAAAGGCTTTTTCTGCATCTATGGATATGATCATATGATTCTTATTCTTTAATTTGTTTATGTGGTGTATCACATTAATCGATTTGCGTATGTTGAACCATCCCTATGCCCCTGGGATGAAGCCTACTTGATCGTGGTATATAATCTTTTTAATATGTTGCTGTATTTGGTTTGCTAGTATCTTATTTAGGATTTTTGCATCTGTGTTCATGAGAGATATTAGTCTGTAGTTTTCTTTTTTTGTGTTATCTTTTCCAGGTATCAGAGTTATATTGGCTTCATAAAATGAGTTGGGAAGTATTGCCTCCTCTTCGATTTTTGGAAGTTTGAGGAGAATAGGTAGTAAATATTTGAATGTTTGGTAGAATTTACTGGTGAAGCCATATGGTCCTGGGATTTTACTTTTTGGTAGGTATTTGATGATTGTTTCAATTTCCATACTGCTTAGTGGTCTACTTAGATTTTCCAGATCTTCTTGATTCAGTCAGTAAGATTGTATTTTTCTAAGTACTGATCCATTTCTTCTAGGTTGTTAAATTTGGTGTTATATACTTTTTCATAGTATTCTTGTTTGATCCTTTGTATTTCTACTATGTCAGTTGAATTTTCCCATCTTTCATCCCTAATTTTGTTTATTTGTGTTTTTTCTCTTTTTTCTTTAGTGAGTCTAGCCAGGGGTTTGTCAATTTTATTAACCTTCTCAAAGAACCAACACTATGATGCATTTATTTTTTCTATTTTTTTGTTTGTTTTCAATTTCTATTATTTCTGCTCTAATTTTGATGATTTCTTTCCTTCTGCTGACTTTAGGCTTCATTTGTTCTTTCTTTAGTAATTTTTTTAAGATGAAGATAAGGTTGTTTATTTGGGCTCATTCTTGTTTTGGAGATAGGATTGTAATGATATCATTTTTCCTCTTATGACTGCTTTAGCCATGTCCCAAAATTTTGATATGTTGTACTATCATTATCATTTGTTCTTGTGTGTCTCTTGATCTCTCTTTTTGTTTTTTTCCCTGACCCA
>NW_011888784.1:19909005-19914535 GCF_000151845.1 Pteropus vampyrus | reverse complement strand
AAGCTATGGATTTTTGAATGTTGATTTTGTATCCAGATACTTTACTGTATTTGCTTATTGTTTCTAGTAGTGTTCTTGTGCAGTCTTTAGGGTTTTCTATATAGAGAATCATGTCATCCACAAATAGTGACAGTTTGACTTCTTCATTTCCTATTTGGATGCCTTTTATATCTTTCTCTTGCCAGATTGCACTCGCTAGGACTTCCAATGTTATATTGAATAACAATAGCGATAATGGACAGCCTTGCCATGTTCTTGATCTTAGAGGGAAGGTTTTTAGTTTTCATCATTGAGTATAATGTTGGCTGAGGGTGTGTCATATATGGCCTTTATTATGTTAAGGTACTTTCTTTCTATACCGATTTTGTGAAGTGTTTTGATCATAAATGGATGCTGTATCTTGTCAAAGGCTTTTTCTGCATCTATGGATATGATCATATGATTCTTATTCTTTAATTTGTTTATGTGGTGTATCACATTAATCGATTTGCGTATGTTGAACCATCCCTATGCCCCTGGGATGAAGCCTACTTGATCGTGGTATATAATCTTTTTAATATGTTGCTGTATTTGGTTTGCTAGTATCTTATTTAGGATTTTTGCATCTGTGTTCATGAGAGATATTAGTCTGTAGTTTTCTTTTTTTGTGTTATCTTTTCCAGGTATCAGAGTTATATTGGCTTCATAAAATGAGTTGGGAAGTATTGCCTCCTCTTCGATTTTTGGAAGTTTGAGGAGAATAGGTAGTAAATATTTGAATGTTTGGTAGAATTTACTGGTGAAGCCATATGGTCCTGGGATTTTACTTTTTGGTAGGTATTTGATGATTGTTTCAATTTCCATACTGCTTAGTGGTCTACTTAGATTTTCCAGATCTTCTTGATTCAGTCAGTAAGATTGTATTTTTCTAAGTACTGATCCATTTCTTCTAGGTTGTTAAATTTGGTGTTATATACTTTTTCATAGTATTCTTGTTTGATCCTTTGTATTTCTACTATGTCAGTTGAATTTTCCCATCTTTCATCCCTAATTTTGTTTATTTGTGTTTTTTCTCTTTTTTCTTTAGTGAGTCTAGCCAGGGGTTTGTCAATTTTATTAACCTTCTCAAAGAACCAACACTATGATGCATTTATTTTTTCTATTTTTTTGTTTGTTTTCAATTTCTATTATTTCTGCTCTAATTTTGATGATTTCTTTCCTTCTGCTGACTTTAGGCTTCATTTGTTCTTTCTTTAGTAATTTTTTTAAGATGAAGATAAGGTTGTTTATTTGGGCTCATTCTTGTTTTGGAGATAGGATTGTAATGATATCATTTTTCCTCTTATGACTGCTTTAGCCATGTCCCAAAATTTTGATATGTTGTACTATCATTATCATTTGTTCTTATGTGTCTCTTGATCTCTCTTTTTGTTTTTTTCCCTGACCCAGTTATTCTTCAGTAGCATGTTGTTTATTCTCCATGTTTTTGTGGTTCTTCCTGATTTCTATTTGCAGTTGATGTCTAGTTTCAAAGCATTATGGTCAGAGAATATGGTTGGTATGATTTCAACCCTCTTATATTTGTTGAGGCTACCTCTGTGTCCCAGTATGTGGTCGATTCTTGAGAATGTTCCATGTGCTCTAGAGGAGAATGTATAAGCAGCTGTTTTGGGATGGAAGGCTCTGTATATGTCAATTATATCCAGTTGGTTTAATGTGTCATTTAAGGATGTTATTTCCTTATTTATTTTCTTTTTAGATGATCTGTCCATATCCGGCAGTGAGGTATTTAGGTCTCTTACTACAATAGTGTTTTGGTCTGTTTCTCCCTTTAGTTCTATTAGTAATTGCTTTACATATTTTTGGTCTCCCTGATTGGGAGCATAGATATTAATAAGTGTTATGTCTTCTTGGTGCATGATTCCCTTTATCATTATGAAGTGTCCCTCGGTATCTTTCTTTACCTTTTTTATTCTGGAGTCCATTTCATCTGATATTAGTACTGCTACTCTCGCTTTTCTCAGAATGCCATCTGCTTGAAATATCATTCTCCACCCTTTCACTTTGAGTCTATGTTTGTCTTTGGAACTGAGATGTGTCTCCTGGAGGCAGCATATGGTTGGGTTTTGTTTTTTGATCCATTCTGCAACTTTGTGCCTTTTTTTTGGTGAGTTCAATCCATTTACATTTAGGGTGATTATTGATATATGAGATCTTTTTATAGCCATTTTATCTTTTGCTTTCTGGTAGCTTGGTGTTTCCATTGTTTTCTTGTCCTTGTGGTTTTGTTTTCTTTATTTTGGTTGGCTTTTATGGGTTTTGTTTCTAGTTTGTCTTGTTTTATGTTATATACTTCAGTTATGAATCTTTGGTGTGTGGTTACCATTACAAATATGAAAAAGGATATATAAATACACACACACACACACACACATACACACACACACACACACACACACACACACACACACAGTTGTCCATTTTCCTTCCTCTGCACTGGCCTTATCTCCATTCCCCTTTGCAAATTCGTATCTTTGACTCCTCCCATTTTCAGTCATTATTATCTCAATTTGTCGCTATGTATGCTGAATGTTCATTACTATCTTGTTATAGCAATTCTCTTCTTATTATTTAAGCTTATAATGCCCTCTTCTCAGTAAGGATTACATTCTTCTGCTTCTATTTGCCTGATAGTCACTTTACTCCTAATTATATACATATATATATTTTATATTGGTCATTTTGTTTTAGGTGAGCTGTCCCCTTTCAGTATTTCCTGTAGTGCAGGCCTAGTAGTGAATTCCCTCCATTTTTGTATGTCTGGAAAGGTCTTAATTTCTCCTTCATATCTAAAGGAGAGCTTAGCTGATACATTATTCTAGGCTGGTAGTTCCTTTCACTTAATAGTTTAAATATTTGATTCCGTTCCTTTCTGGTTTGTAAGTTCTGTGCTGAGAAGTCCAAGGATAATAATGGGTTTTCCTTTATAAGTTACCATTTTCTTCTCTCCCTGGCTGCCCTGAGAATTCTGTCTTTGTCATCAATTTTTGATAACTTTAATGCCACGTGTCTTGGTGAAGGCCCTTTTGGATTGTGATAATTGGGTGTTCTTTTGACTTCTTGAATTCCAAACTTCAGCTCATTCCTGACATTCAGGAAATTCTTGTCAACTATTTGTCTGAAAATGCTTTCTAGTCCCTGCTCCTTTTCCTTGCCTTTGATAATGCCCATTATTCTTATGTTTCCTCTCCTGATGGTATCAGCTAGTTCTTGTATTTCTCTTTCATTGTTTTTCATTTTTCAGTTTCTCTCTTCTTTCTTCTGATTTATTTATAGATTTCTGTCTTCAAAATCACTGATCCTTTCCTCCATTTGGTCAACTTTGCTTCTCAAGTTTACTATTTCATTGCAGTGCGTATTTTTCTTTTTTTTATCTTCAGAAGGTCCATTCAGTTCTTTTTGAGTATTTCAATCTCTTTGCTCTGCTCATCCAGTTGTTTTTTCAATCTCTGAAATTATTGTTATGACTCATTTCAGAACTCACTGAGTTTTTTCAGAAGTACCATCCTGAATTTTCTGTCATTCAAGTTGCATATTTCTGTCTGTAAGCTTATTTTCTGGAGATTTTTCTCTTTCTTTCTGAAATTCCCTGTCACCTTGGTTGTTCATGGTATTTAATGGATTATTTCTCTGCCTGGGCATTAATGGAAGTGTATTCTGCTGATTTTCCAGAAAGAAGATTCATTATATAAAGGTCTCCTTTTAGCCTGCTACAAAGAAGGCGCTTTTCTTTTGGTTTCCAGTAGGTGGCATCTAAGCCTCTTGGATCCCTGCTTTATATAAAACCTTATAAATGCCTTTTTATTTTCTGATAGATAGTTAATTGCGCTCGCTACCCTCAGTTTCAGTCCCTGTCATTGTCAACAACAATCTCGGCAGCATTTGCTCAGATTCCCCTGGGGCTCGAGGTGAGTCTTGGAGGATATGGGGGGAGGGGCCCTCTGGATTGGGGGTTAGGAGCTGTGGCTCAGCCTCGGTTTTTTAGCCAGGCCAGTAAAAATCAACTATTGTTTCTCTGTGGTCCTGTCTCACTTCTCTGTTTTGCCCTGATGACTGGGCCCCACCACCGGCCACATGGAACTCAAAGCACCTCCAGGCAAGGCTGTTCGGGGAAGTCACCACACATTTTCCCCCCTCCCTCCTCCTGCAGGGAGCTCCATAGGCAGCTACAAGAGGCAGCTTCTTTATTTCTCCCAGTCCACCACACGACACCCGGAATTCTGAGCTATGGTAGCTCTAATGCGCAGATCCCACGTTCAGATGTGCTGGTGTGCAGTTTGAGTGTTTTTTGTTGAGTTTTAGATGTTCAGCTTATTGTTGTTTCAAGGCGAGAGATCTAAGGACGTCTTTCACTCCATCATGTTTTTCCGACTCCGAATTTTGTTTTTCTGATCAGTGGTTTTTTGATTATTAAATATACTTACCTGAAAATGATTACATTTTTTTTCACTGTTGTCATAAAGCTCAGAAAAAATATGTGCTCACTCTCTAAAATGAAATGTAAGAATTTTAGTGTTCATTTAATTTCATCCATTCTTCTCCTCCTTTTCCTAAATTTTTGCTCAAAATAACACTTTTCTTAATCAAAATGAGAGTTAGATATAGAACACAAAAAAGTAATAATATTATACTCTGAAAGAAAGCAAAAATATATAAAGTAAATAGGGATAGTACCTATAGTTATAATCCACTAAAATAAACACTGTTAACATTTAGCCATACATTCTGTAATGTCTCACTTATTTTATTTATCATTTACTTATCTAATCATGTCTATGCAAGCTTCCTAAAATTCTCTTTGGAAAAATATGGTATTTACAATTCTATATCTATCTACATCTGTATTTTGACATAGCATCTCTCTACTCTATACTGCCTGGAGTTTTATCCCCCTTTGGCAAATCTAAGAAATAACAATGGTTGTGTTAGAAAGAGCTCTTTTCAGCTACTAAGCATGTCAAGAGATTAAAGTCTCTCATTATGCAATCTGAGAACCATTCCTTCAATGATACTAATGGTTACAGGAAGTAAAGCAGCTATCATAAATAGCTCACACAGATTTATTTTCATTCACTGGAGGAGAATTAGTTAGAATACAAAGATGTCAGTGATAACCTAGAAGTTCTTAAATGTGCATGTTCCAATTTCTGTGATTATATGAGATGAAAAGTCTCTCCTTTCTATGGTTCCTTTTATGATTCTATTTGATTAATTACGTACCCCATAATGGTTTGCAGCAGTTTCTAAGGGATTCCTGAGTGCTGCTTACTTCCTGCAGAGGGAGAGTAGTGTGGTATTCTAGAGTTCATCTTTGTAGCTGCTGCACCCCTCCCTAAATGATAACCTTAATACTAGTTTCTTTGAATCAGGCACTAAACATTTTAATCTTCTCTAATCCAAATTTTGGAAAAACTGATATACTAATTTTTAATTATTTTAATTAAAATTATTTTTTGGGGTGAGCCTGTTTTTATTAGTTTTTTTCAAATGT
>NW_011888784.1:19906477-19907985 GCF_000151845.1 Pteropus vampyrus | reverse complement strand
TTTTGATTTTTTTTGTAATTCATAGAGTAGCAAAACCTATACTGTTGTGAGGCTCATTTTGACTCTACTTAATGTAGATATTCATGTTTCACTAGAAATATTAATGATTTTATTGATATGAAGTTTCAGACTCCAGTGAGGTGTTATGTAATCTTCTCTATATGGAATAAATTACTTTTAAAAACATGTGTTAGCAAGGTTTTCAATAAAGGGATCTTTATCATGGCACACATCTAATACCACACCTCTATAGACTTGTCTGTTGTTGGAATTGTCCTATCACTACTACACTCTCTATGTACACCTTTCTCTCCCATCCACACAGAAAAATTTCACGTATTTCTCAAAATCTATCTCAGTCATTACTTCTTCCCTCACTCATCTCTTTTCCTTGTTGATATGGAAACATATCCTTTAACCTTGCCACCAGGTATTTCGCTTATCTATTCGCATGTGTCATTCCTACTAAATTCTAAAATATTTGAAAATTAGAACTGTGGCTTTTTCATCTTTTTATCATCAGTTGTTAACATTATCTTAATAAATAGCAATAACTTAATAAATGTTGCTTAACATTTGTTGAAAAATACATCATGGGAAATAATGTTAGCAGCAAGAATAAACATTTTATCTTTTCCCCATAATATCTGAGACAGGGTTCTGGTGATCAATATTAAAATTTTACCTCTGCTTATTCCAGAAAAAAAAAAAATTAAAGCAATAGACATTATCTTGTTAAATACTTAACAATATATTTTGCCTTTTTTATTAACTGCTACCTAACCCACGAAAGCAGAAAGAGTTAATGACTGTTATTCATATCTTTGTGTATTTTTATATCACCAACATTTATTAATCATAATGATAATACAAGAGACTAAGTTTCTTAGTAAATTCTTACTTAAAGTCCTCTAACAGAATACTTCAGTCTTACCTCTCTACCTCCCTATCTTTTAAATTTTGGGAATACTCTGACTCAAAATTTGTGAAGAAATTAGTAAATAACATTTTTCTGCCACTTGGAAAAAAAATTTTACCATCCTTAAGTATGTGTGTGTGTGTGTGTGTGTGTGTGTGTGTGTGTGTGTGTGTGTGTGTGTATATATAAACTTTCAATAGAATTAAAGTGGACTTCTTTTAGATTTGATATATGATAGAAATTACTCTCACATGAGACAACTGAGGGAGAAAAAAGCTCTGGCAAATTTGACTTTGTTTCTTTTTCTGAGTTTTTCCACTTAAAAAATGATACAGTAGGATCTTATAGAAGGCAAAATGGCGTATGTAGTTTTGCTTAATAGACAGATTCTTGGCTTTATTCAAAAGCACAATCCTACTATTAATTGTTGGATATTCAACTTCTCTACTTCAGAAGGACAAAGAGGTATATAGACTGCAAATGTGAAATTGGGATTCTGAAGAACCTCAGTTACCATTCAAACATGTATTGCATTTGCTTTTCTTAGTTTAATATTCAAGAACTTCAAAATGTAACCTACAGCTCTTGG
>NW_011888784.1:19893915-19905837 GCF_000151845.1 Pteropus vampyrus | reverse complement strand
TATAAGTGAAATCATATAGTTCTCAACTTTTTCTTTCTGACTTATTTCACTTAGCATGATCATCTCAAGATCCATCTATGTTGTGGCAAATGGCAGTATTTGATCTTTTTGTATGGCTCTGTGACATTCCATTGTACATATATACTGCGTCTTCTTTGTCCAATTATATATCGAATGACACTTTGTTTCCATGTCTTGGCCACCGTAAATGATGCCGTAATGAATATAGGGGCACAAATATTTTTATAGAAAAATGCTTTCAAATTTTTGGGGTAGATACCCAGAAGCAAGATTGCTGGGTCATATGGTAATTCTATTCTTAATTTTCTGAGGAACAACTATACATTTTTCCTTAGTGACCATGCCAATTTACATTTCCACCAGCAGTGTATGAGGGTTCCTTTTTTCTCACAACCTCTCCAACACTTGTTATTACTTATCTTATTGATAATAGCCATTCTTATGGGTGTGAGGTGGTATCTCATTGTTGTTTTGATTTGCATTTTCCTAATAGCTAGTGAAGTTGAGCATCTTTTCATGTGTATGATGGCCATTTGTATATCTTCTTGGGAGAAATGTCTGTTCAGGTTCTCTGCCCATTTTTTAATTGAATGTTTGTTTTTTGTTGTTGAGTTGTATGAGTTCTTAATATATATTTTCAATATTAGCCCCTTATTGGAGGTGTTTGCAAATATCTTCTCCCATTCATATGGTCGTATCTTTGTTTTGATGATGATTTATTTTGCTGTGCATCTTTTTAGTTTGATATAGTCCCATTTATTTATTTTTGCTTTTATTTCCCTTGCCTTTGAGGAAAAATTCTCATTTGATGATACAGCATCTATTTGTCATTAAAACACTTAATAAAATGGGTATAGAAGGAAAGTATCTCAACATAATAAAGGCCATATATGACAAACTCTCAGCTTTTATCATAATTAATGCTGAAAAACTGAAAGCTTTTCCTCCAAGATCAGAATGAAGAAAATGATGCCCACACTCACCGCTGTTATTCAACATAGTATTGTAGGTCCTAGCCAGAGCAATCAGGCAAGAGAAAGAAATAAAAGGCATGCAAATTAGGAATGAAGAAGTCACATTGTCACTTTTTACAGATGATATGATTTTTTATATAAAAAGTCCTAAAGATTGCACCAAAAAACCCTATTAGAAACAATAAACAAATATAGTAAAGTCAAACAATACAAAATCAATGTACAAAAATCCATTATGTTCCTATAGAGTTACAATAAAATTTCAAAAATAGAAATAAAGAAAAAAAACAATTCCTTTTGCAATTGCATCAAAAAGAATAAAATACATAAGAGTAAACTTAACAAAGGATGTAAAAGAACTATGCATTTAAAACTACAAGACATTATTAAAAGATATTGAACAAGACACAAAGAAATAGCTATTTCGGCTCATGGATTAGAAGAATTAACATAGTTAAAATGGCCATATTATCCAAAGCAATATACATACAGATTTAATGCAATCCCCATCAAAATCTCAATGGCATTTTTTAATGCAATAACACAAAAATCATCAGATTTTTATGGAGCTACAAAAGGCTCCAAATAGCCAAAGCAATCCTGAGAAAAAAAAGAACAAAGCTTGAGGTATCACACTCCCTGACTTCAAATTATACTACAAAGTGACAGTAATCTAAACATCATGGTATTGGCAAAAAAACAGACACAGAGAGCAATGGGACAGAATTGAGAGCCCAGAAATAAACCCACATACATACAAGCAAATAATTTTTGACAAAGGGGACAAAAAACTTGCAATGGAAAAAAAGAAAATCTGTTCAATAAATGGTGCTGGGAAAATTAGAAAGGCACATGTAAAAGAATGAAACTAGACTGTTATTTGTCACCACATACAAAAATTAACTCAAAATGGATCAAAGACCTAAATATTAGGCCTTTGAAACAATAAAATTCATAGAAGAAATCATTTTTACATTTTATACTGTCTTTTTGATGTTGTCTGTTACATAAGTTGGTAGTTAACAGACTATATAATTTACACCCTCTAGTTGTGATAGTATGTCAGATATATAGCATTGAATCATTTGCTTGTGGCATACTTTTATGCAAATATGCTGTAACTACAAAATAAAGAGCAATGTGTTTCTTTGAGAGTACTCTATATCTGTATTTTAGAATTTAAATGACTAAGTGTTCAGCTACTGTTTATCTTGACTTTCAAATGGTCATTAATTTTTTTGGTCATTTAAATTAGTATCAACTAGCTAAATTCACTGAAATATATTTGAGCAATATTACCTATTTTTTAACTACTCTATTTTATTTGTATCTATTATTTCTTAATTCTGAGATAATTAAAATCAAAAGCTAAAATGAACCCTGTATTCCTACCAGGAGATAACAAAGCTCGTATTGATAACAGACAAGTTTCCCTAACTTTTATTCTTATTTAGTTTTTAAAATGTAATCAGTGTTTATTTTAAAATTTGGTCATTAATTACACTTGAGCTTCAAGTATTCTTGCTGAGAATCTGTTGTATATGTCTTTGTAATAACTTGTTAAGATAGGCTCTTTTATAAAGATTATTTCATGGTTTGTGTGTATTATATGACCTTTGAAGATGTGTTTAAGAAAAATAATGCCTGAAGTAAAACCTTAAAAAGGGTTACTATTTCTCTGCCCTTCAGGCAATTTACTGAAACAGATTTTCTGATAAAATGCTGAAATGCATTTTCCATAGTGAAGCTTTATATGCTACCAAATTTAAAGGCTGTAATTTACTTTCAATTGTAGATCTGAAAGGTTAAATTTTAATTCTAATCTTAACCAGCTACTATAAAATTATGGGGTTGATCCTGCTGAGAAGGTCAGCTATTCCCTGGGTTGTAAATTGAAATGTTCTCCATTAATTTAAATGAGTTAATATGTTGATATATATCTCTTGAGTAATGGATATATCTTGTAAGATCTAGTTCACCATGTCTGAAAAATGTTAATACTTTTATCGATGTAGTTTAATCTTTATTTGATTTATACACCTTGTTTTTTGGATTCACTCGTGACTTATTATCTTCTGAGTCAGTTCATAAATATTCTTCTTGCATTTTGACATAATCTGTTCATAGATAGACATTAACACAGCTCACCTCGAATTAAGTATTTTGTCATTCTTTTCCTAAAATTTAATAAATAATTTTATTTGAGAAAATTATTGAAGCAGAAGAAGCAGAGATATTCAAAAATATATTTAGTATATAGAAAAGAAGTAACATTTTTATGACCTAGTGTTTTATGCATTGATGTAACTCAAATTCAGATTTATAGATTATATTTAAAATGCATCAAATACTACCTGTTGAAAACTTTATTATATGAAATAAACAACTTAAACTCTATTTTTAGACATATAATATTGTAGCTATATATTGTTTTCCCACCTGGGGAAATGTTTAGGGTAAAATAGAAAAAAATGATGAATACATTAAAAAGCCAACTACTAAGAACAACATAATGCAGTTTTCTCTTCCTATATTTTTTCTTTTTAAATTTAATGTATATCTTGCATACAGTGAAATGATTAGACCATAAGTGTACAGTTTATCATTTTTGATTATTGCATCACTTATATAACTCATGCCACTATAAGATATTGAACATTACCATGTCAATTCTCTTGCCAGGTAACAACTACTGTGATTTTTTTTCCCTATATTATTTGTTTTGTCTGTATTAAGATGACAAATACATGGAAACATATAGTATATATTCATTTGGGTATGAATTATTTCTCAGCATGTTTTTGAGATTCATTCATCTTGCTTCATGTGTCAGTCATCCTTTACTTTTTATAACTGTATATTATTTCCATCATATCAATATAGTACCACAATTTGATTACACATTCTTACGTTGATGGATATTCTAGTTTTTCCAGTTTGAGACTATTACAGATATTGCTGATGGACATTCATGAATAAATCTTTAGATGGTTATTTTTTTAATTTTTTTGAGTCATTGTATCATAAGGTAGGTGTATGTTTAAATTTATGAATATTGTCCTATAGATTTGCAAAGAGGTTGTACTACTTTACATTCTCATTAGAAGTATATGAGAGTTCAGGTTGCTATAGATCTTTGCCAGTAAATTGATTTGGTCAGTCTTTTTTAATTTTAATTTTTTATTAAATTTATTGGGGTGAACTGGTTAATAAAATTTTATAGATTTTAAGTGTACAATTTAATAATATGTCATATGTATATTGCATTGTGTGTTCATCACCCAAAGTTAAATTTCTTTCCATCACCATATATTCGACCCACTTTATCACTGTCAGCCTCCCCGCATCCCCTCTTTTCCTCTGATAACCACTAAAGTGTTGTTTGTGTCTATGAGTTTTTGTTTGTTTGTCTTGTTTGTTGCTTTTAGTTTTATATCCCACATGTAAGTGAAGTCATATTGTTCTCAACTTTTCTTTCTGACTAATTTTGCTTAGCACGATACCTCAAGATCTATCCATGCAGTTGCAAATGGCAGCATTTCATCTTTTCTTATGGCTGAGTAGTATTTCATTGTATATACGTACCGCATCTTCTTTATCCAATCACCTATCAAAGAGCACTTTGGTTGCTTCCTTGTCTTGGCCACTTTGAATAATGCTGCTGTGAACATCAGGGTGCATATATCTTTACAGATAAATGTTTTTGGTTTTGGGGGGTAAATACCCAGAAGAGGGATTGATGGGTCATATAGTAATTCTATCGAGGAACCTCCATACTGATTTCCACAGTGGCTGTACCAATTTACATTCTCACTAGCAGTGTATGAGAGTTCCTTTTTCCTCATAACCTCTCCAGCACTTGCTATAAGTTGTCTCGATGATAGCCATTCTAATAGTTGTGAGGTAAAAAGGTGCACAGCAAAAGAAACTATCATCAAAACAAAGCGGCAACCTACTGAATAGGAGAAGATATTTGTAAACAATGTCTCTGATAAGGGGCTAATATCCAAAGTATATAATGAACTCAACTCAACAACAAAAACAAACAATCCAATTAAAAAATTGGCAGAGGACCTGAACAGACACTTATCTCAAAAAGACATACTAATGGCCAATAGATATATGAAAAGATTCTTAACTTCACTAGCTATTAGGAAAATGCAAATCAAAACCACAACGAAATAAAATCACCACACCTGTTAGAATGGCTATCAACAATCTTTTTAATTGTAGCCTTTCTAACAACTATGTAGTGTAATCACATTGTAGTTTTAATTTGCATTTTCCTGATGACTAAAAATGTTGACTATGTTTTCATGTGATTATTGATCATTACGTTTTCCTTTGTGAAGTGTTTGTTAATGACCAGCCTGATTTTTAATTTTTTTCTTTTTTTATTATTGATTGGAATGTGTCAGGTATATAGCCTAGATGCAATTTTTTTTTTATCAGGTATATGTGCTAAAATCATTTTCTCCCAGTATGTGTCTTACCTGTGCATATTTTCAAGTTTCATCCCTGTACAACTGACTTCTCTCCTGTATTTGCAAATTTTATATCCCTTGATAGTAATCTGGGGCCCTAGTTCCCAGCTCCTCAACTTACCTAGCTCCTTTCCCTATGTTTTGTTGGAGAACCCTTTCCTTATGTGCCAGTCTGGAAAGTATTCCAGAAAGAAAATAAAGGTTATTTTGTGGCTCATCTTATTTGTTTATTTTTTTTTAAGTGTTCACAATATATGCTGTTGCTATCTCTTGTCTAATATTGGAAAGTAGTCATCTGATTTTTTTCATGCTTTCTATTTGTTTCTGGCAGACAAGTTAGTCTGGATGAGTTTCAACCTAATGACTAAAAGTGGACATTCCTTTTTATTTTTATATTAATATTTTTGAAAATATTAATTTGAAAAGTAATTGAAGTAATGAATTGGGTATTTTTAAAGAGCTGTATTTACTTCAAAATGTACAAGTTGTTCAAGTACAACTTTAAATATTGATAATTAAGAAGATTTTTATGTATTAATACTTGAGAATATATTAGAATTATCATGAAAATTATTTTAAGCATCAACAGATCAGAGGAAAAAATTAATGTACTTTAGAATCTACAGACCTGTACTGTGAATTAAATAGGAACATTCCAAATCATCTTTTGTTCAATTTCTATGACAGAAATATGCCAATAATTCTATAAAAGAAATTCAGTCTATTTGTGGATTCTCTGGTAGAATGATTTGCAAATATATTTTAAGTGTAGGCTTTATGACTCTGAGAAAAGTGTTATGATGTTAAACCACTCCATCATTTATTGGAGTTAATTGATATCATCGGAATGCTTGATATTTAGAGTATGAAGGCTTAATTGATTCAGATTTGTCATAGAATGGAGCATAAATTCCATACGTTGTATAACTGGAGATGTTATTTGAATTCTCTGTACGGAAAATAAATTTTATTAATATAAAATTATTAAAAATAACATTTTCTATAGATAAGTGAATACAGGAGCTGTTATAAGTACATGATTATTATGTTATTGCTTTATGGTCATAATTATATTTAAACACAAGGTCTTCTAGTTTTGAAACCATTGAACATAAATAATTTTTAAGATGATAAAATAGATGATTTTAAAAAGATATTATGTCTTTGTTTTTCTTTCTGGACTTTTATTCTCAATGTAGCTTGAAAGAGTGACTTTAAATCCCTACTTAAAATGCTGCCTATATCATCTTGTAATTATAAGTAACAATACATATGTATACTTTGGAATAATTGTTTATTTGTAGTTTTCAAAGCCAGTGATAAATTGCTTAGAAGATTTGTGCATCTTGTGTCATAACCTTAATATAAAATTTAGCAAAAATCTGACTTTATTTTAATAATAGTTGACTGTGATTATTTTGTTTAATACAAGATATATGGAAATCATAGTAAACATTAGACTATTACATAATCTTTTTTTGATACCTTTTTGTGGTTTTAATTTATTTCTCTCTTTCATGTGTTTGTTAGCATTCATATGTCTTCTTTAGTGACATACCTATTAAAATATTATGATAGTTGTTAAACTCTCAAACTATTTAATATATGACTTAATACAACAAGTCTTAGTCTTCTTATATTTCAAATCTTGTTACAAATTACCATTGTGTTGCAGAATAGTGTAACAGAAATGAATACAGGGGCTAAATTGAGAAATTTTATATTCTTTTTTGCTCGAGTAATAAGACACCTAAATTCAGGCTGCCACTGAGAACCCAGACTCCTTCCCTTTCATTCTACCATTATTAGAGTATAGCTTTCTTCCTCACATTCATAAGATTGCTTCTGCACCACAAGGTATTACATGTGAATTTTAGGAATAAATGTGAAAGCAGAAAGGCTAACTTTTGTTGCCAGCTGAGCGCATTCTTTTAGTCAAAACAATAACATTCAAAGGGATTTCTGCTTGGAATTCATTGACCTGATGAGTATTTTGGCTAAAGTAGTTGCAAGTAAGTCTAGCTGTCAGTGCTGTTAAGCAAATGAGTGGATACCATGAACAAAAGCAGGGTTTTTTTAATAAGTACAAATGGTGTAATGGATAATGGTTAGAATGTAGTGATGTCTGCCATGGAGAGCCAAAAAAGAAGTGAACTTTGCTGTGAATCCTTGCTGTATCAGTAAGTTACACAGAGAAAAGCTGAGATATTTTATTTAGTTTGCTAAGAGAAATGGAAAAGATTTTCCTGTTTATGGTATTATGATTTATAACAATATTTCTATTCATCTTTGGTCAATATGTTTTGTTTAGTCTATGTCTTTCCTTTTGCTATCTGATGATAGAGTGACTTATAGTCTTATAATTTGTAAGACTATGTACTTATTTTTAAAGAATAGTTGATTTCTAAATCTCATGTATAAACATCAGGGATGAAGGTCATAAATTAGGAAAACTGTATTTTCTGTCCCCATTTAGAAAATCATTAATATCTTGGTTGAACCAAATAAGCAAACAAACAATAAATAAGTAAATAACAAACCCTATTTATCATAAAAAAATCTTAATCTTAGCTTCCGAATCCAGATAGCTAAAAGATTATTTTTTGTTAAATATAAAAATAACATGTAAGCCATTTATGTATCCACATATCCAGGTCACCTGGTTATATTTTGTCTCAATCACAATTCTTTAACTAATTTATTGAACTAGCATATCTTTTTTGCTTATCCTTCCATTTAAATCACTGGTCCTGACCAATAAAACCTGTAAGATGATAACTTTCTCTAATTTAAATAGGAGAGAGATTAGGTTACTGTATCTGGCTCTAGATGGGTTCTAAGTTATATGGATACTGTTACCTATAGGACTCTTTTCTGGGACTCTTAATGCTTTTGGGAATGTGAATTGGATATGGAAGCTAGTGAACATTAGGCTATTCTGCATATACTTGAGGTTAAAGAGACAGTAGAGTTGCTGTATTTAGGCCATTTGGTCTATTATATGATTCTCTTTTTTTATATATTCCCACAACTTTTAAAAATGTGATAAAAGGCAAAAAAAAAATTGGATTTCTTTTGAAAACTAGGAAAAAGGGCTGAGATTCCTGTTAAGGTGACATAGCAGATGGAAGATTAAGACATAGAAGTAGATTAGGCTTAGTATTCTATGTTTCTAGAAACAAGTAGATTGTGAGAAGGCTTTGCACAGACTACAGAACTGTTTTTTTCTAACTCAGTTTACCTAACTCTCCAAGGAGCAATCCACCCACTAGCTGACACCCGAGTTATCCAATCCATTAAGTAGCCTCAGGGATAGTACTAATATCAGACCAACGAGGAAAATAAAGTGATCCAGCTGCAATACACAGTCCAAATATACAGTCCAATATACCCCTCCATCTTTATGCTTGTTGTTACAAGATTGCATGCTTCCAACTATTGCTATATATATGAAAAGTGTGTGTGTGTGTGTGTGTGTGTGTTGAAGGTCTTTTTTTCTAAGTATTTCTAACTTAAAAATATTTTTCTAAGAGTGCCTTTTACTTTAGTGCAAATGATAATTTAAATACAAACACAAATTATTGCAGAAAATCAAGGTAGTTTTGGAATTAATTTCAAAATAGATCTGTTTTATACATTTATAATTAGTAATAAGAGAAAAACAAATAGTTAAAGCATAAAAATTCTAACAGAAATTCAGACTCTACATAGAATTAAAGTTTCAAAGCTTTTCAGTTGAGCATTCCAAAATGAGTATTATTGACATAACAATATTAACTCTTTCATTTTGGCAATTTTGTGATTACTTTTAAATTTAATTTTTCTAATTTATGCATTTAAAATTTGAATTTCTAACCATCTTTTTTGCACTGTATCAGTTATAGTACATTATAAATTATTTTAACAGAGATTTGTGATTATAAAAGTTTAAGTAATATAGAAGTTTACTTCTTTCCTTTAAAATGGCCCAGAAGTCCATCATATAGGGCAAGTGGGATAAGTTTTGCTCCATGAGGATATTGAGAGATCCAAATTCTTTGCATCCGGTAGCTCTACCTTGTCCTTGATTTGTGCCATCCATATTGAGTGCAGTGAGCTAATTAGCCCATGGAAAGAAGAAAAAACCCAATCATGGATTTGAAGGAGGTGACCTAGATAGAAGTTGCTTCAGCATTACTTCCTTTCATGCCACATTGGCTTGACTTAATCATATTGCCTTACCTAGCTACAAAAGGACTGGAAAATACAGCCCATTTGTTGGGTGGCTATATTCTCTGCTAAAACTCAAGATGTTATTTTACTACATGGAAGGAGAGAATGCAAATGAGGGACAGCTCTGCCACATTAATCATTCTTCCTTACTTTTAAAAAGTATTAATATATCAGGTTGGTGATTTGAGGATTACTTTCTTCCATGACTTTCAATTAGCTTACATAAGAAAGGAGAATATGTGTTAATTTTTTTCAGGCTATTTTCACATGTAAAATGTAGTACCTTAAAAATAAATGTACATCACAAGTAAGAGGAACCTAAGAGACATGATGACGAAATGTAACATAGTATCCTGAATGCTATCCAGGAACACAAAAGGGACATTAGGGAGAAACAAGAAATAGGAATAAACTATGAAGTTTGGTTAATAATAGTGTAAACATTAGTTCATTACTTGTGACAAATGTATACTAATGTAAGATGCCAATAATAGTGTAAACAAAGTGTGTGATAATACAGTAGATTTCTACTCTCTTTGCATTATTCTGTAAATCTAAAAATTGTTCTAAAATAAAAAAGTTATTAACAAAAATAAATATGCATTACCATGTAGTAACAACCATTTACAGACCTTATCAAATGTGGGGCATGAAACACAGAAAACAGTGAAACTGCAATTTGAGAAAAAACTGGTTTTAGTAATATTCCTAGAATCCAAGTCAAGTTAAGAATAAAATAGCAAAGGATAAAATGATATAAAGATTTCATATAATGATGAAATACCAATTAATTATTAGCCTGAGTTTCCTCCTACAATAAGTTTGCTTTATTCACCTGTGTAAATTGAGAAAAGGAATTTATTTTGTTCATTTGTGTATTTTAAAGTTATATGATTAAAGTACATTTTCTTTGTTAGACTACATGTACATTATTAAATTGTTAATTTTATTTTAAGAAAACTTGCAGATTGCTTTAATAAGTTATTCATTCATCTATATCACTTTCCAAAGATGAATCTTCAGACACATATTTATGAAGGAAAAATTGCCAATGTACACAGCCATTTCTTATTCTAATAGATCAAGTGAAATTTCAAATATTGCTTCTTAGGAACATGAGATTTTTATTTCACGAAACCATTTTAGTAATGAAGAGACTGCATTTAATATTAACTTCATTACTGCATTTAAGATTTTATAAATGCTGCCCACATTTAAATTTATAATCTAATTACCATAAGAAAAATAACTAAATTTTGTCAAGTCAATATGATATAGAGTAGGTTACGTAAAATAAATAAGTGAAGAAGCCAGTGCTTGCAACAACACTCTCACAAGTAGAGAAATGGAATTTCTAACAATAATTTGTGTGTTCTCTAAATACTATTCATTTTATTTTCTAATTCATTCTTTTTTGATTTACGGAGCAATAAGGGCATTTATTTCCTTCAAATAAATGAAAACAAATCCTTACTAAAGTCTTTTTTTGGTAAGGATTATATTTTGGTTAGGAAGATTTTACTTTTAAGGGACAGAATTTTAAGTTATCTTATTTAATTGAGGGTTTATTTGTACATACAAATAATCTAGACTTCACAGAAGACCAGTTAACCACTCCACTCAAAATCTGGAACCATAGATAAATCCAATTAGAACTCATTACAAGCAAGCCTTGAGGACTTTAGAATCAAGTTATGTAGGGTTTAATTCTAGCAAACATGCGCTAATACAACTAACTATTCATACTAGTGCACTCTCACTAATGCAACTCAGCTATTCTCTGTAGATTCTTAATAATAATAGCTATCATTTATTGAATGTTCACAATGTACCAGACACTGTGTATACACAGAGTATTTCATTAAAACTTCACAAACCCCTATGAGATAGGTACAAATATTGTAACTGTGATTTCTGTACCATCAAAAATTGTAATGAATTTTCCTGGAAGTAATTCAATATGGATAGAGGTAGAGCCAGTATAGGCAAAAAAAGTCCTTATACTTTATACTCTACTGGTTCTTTAAGAAATTAAGTAATTTTTGGAAATATTTTGTAAAGTAATATAATGAAGGCATTGAAAATATTATTTAAAATATTTAATAACCAAAAATCATGCAATAATATTAATGGGAAAAGCAACAACTATTGAATTAATATATTGAATAAAATGTGTATACTATATACATAGATTAAATACATGAAAGAACTACATAAAGTGTTTACAGTGC
>NW_011888784.1:19889118-19893200 GCF_000151845.1 Pteropus vampyrus | reverse complement strand
TAAGAGGAACCTAAGAGACATGATGACGAAATGTAACATAGTATCCTGAATGCTATCCAGGAACACAAAAGGGACATTAGGGAGAAACAAGAAATAGGAATAAACTATGAAGTTTGGTTAATAATAGTGTAAACATTAGTTCATTACTTGTGACAAATGTATACTAATGTAAGATGCCAATAATAGTGTAAACAAAGTGTGTGATAATACAGTAGATTTCTACTCTCTTTGCATTATTCTGTAAATCTAAAAATTGTTCTAAAATAAAAAAGTTATTAACAAAAATAAATATGCATTACCATGTAGTAACAACCATTTACAGACCTTATCAAATGTGGGGCATGAAACACAGAAAACAGTGAAACTGCAATTTGAGAAAAAACTGGTTTTAGTAATATTCCTAGAATCCAAGTCAAGTTAAGAATAAAATAGCAAAGGATAAAATGATATAAAGATTTCATATAATGATGAAATACCAATTAATTATTAGCCTGAGTTTCCTCCTACAATAAGTTTGCTTTATTCACCTGTGTAAATTGAGAAAAGGAATTTATTTTGTTCATTTGTGTATTTTAAAGTTATATGATTAAAGTACATTTTCTTTGTTAGACTACATGTACATTATTAAATTGTTAATTTTATTTTAAGAAAACTTGCAGATTGCTTTAATAAGTTATTCATTCATCTATATCACTTTCCAAAGATGAATCTTCAGACACATATTTATGAAGGAAAAATTGCCAATGTACACAGCCATTTCTTATTCTAATAGATCAAGTGAAATTTCAAATATTGCTTCTTAGGAACATGAGATTTTTATTTCACGAAACCATTTTAGTAATGAAGAGACTGCATTTAATATTAACTTCATTACTGCATTTAAGATTTTATAAATGCTGCCCACATTTAAATTTATAATCTAATTACCATAAGAAAAATAACTAAATTTTGTCAAGTCAATATGATATAGAGTAGGTTACGTAAAATAAATAAGTGAAGAAGCCAGTGCTTGCAACAACACTCTCACAAGTAGAGAAATGGAATTTCTAACAATAATTTGTGTGTTCTCTAAATACTATTCATTTTATTTTCTAATTCATTCTTTTTTGATTTACGGAGCAATAAGGGCATTTATTTCCTTCAAATAAATGAAAACAAATCCTTACTAAAGTCTTTTTTTGGTAAGGATTATATTTTGGTTAGGAAGATTTTACTTTTAAGGGACAGAATTTTAAGTTATCTTATTTAATTGAGGGTTTATTTGTACATACAAATAATCTAGACTTCACAGAAGACCAGTTAACCACTCCACTCAAAATCTGGAACCATAGATAAATCCAATTAGAACTCATTACAAGCAAGCCTTGAGGACTTTAGAATCAAGTTATGTAGGGTTTAATTCTAGCAAACATGCGCTAATACAACTAACTATTCATACTAGTGCACTCTCACTAATGCAACTCAGCTATTCTCTGTAGATTCTTAATAATAATAGCTATCATTTATTGAATGTTCACAATGTACCAGACACTGTGTATACACAGAGTATTTCATTAAAACTTCACAAACCCCTATGAGATAGGTACAAATATTGTAACTGTGATTTCTGTACCATCAAAAATTGTAATGAATTTTCCTGGAAGTAATTCAATATGGATAGAGGTAGAGCCAGTATAGGCAAAAAAAGTCCTTATACTTTATACTCTACTGGTTCTTTAAGAAATTAAGTAATTTTTGGAAATATTTTGTAAAGTAATATAATGAAGGCATTGAAAATATTATTTAAAATATTTAATAACCAAAAATCATGCAATAATATTAATGGGAAAAGCAACAACTATTGAATTAATATATTGAATAAAATGTGTATACTATATACATAGATTAAATACATGAAAGAACTACATAAAGTGTTTACAGTGCTTATTTCTTGGTACTTGACTTGAAAATTCATATTTTTTTCTAGCTTATTTCATTCTGATGAAACTTTCATTTCTTATATTAACAATATAATCTTGTAAAATTGGGAAAAGTATACTAAATATCAAACATAAATAAAATGATCTCTTGCTGACTTTTTACTTCTGTGGATGTGTATTTGGAAATAATTACTTTCCCTGAATGTCTTTATTGCTGAATGAACCAAAGAAGAGAAGAACTGTAAGAATTCTACACTTTTGAACAAAAATAAAATTAACTTGCAAAGCTGAAGGAAAAGGAAGGCATATATTTACTAGACAGTGAAAAATATTTTAAGATTTTCACTGACCTCATAACCTCTCTTTGTCTTGGCAAGGGTAGGATTATTTTTGTAGTAGAATGGGGGAAAATAAGCAACTTTCTATTCATTCTCATGAGATATTTTTGTCAATATTGATTTTTCTGTTACATAATATGTCTCAAAAGTTATCTCTATACTTTAAAGCAGTGAAATTGAAAGGATAACATGGAATATTTCCAAACATAATCACTTATGATAACTCAGTCATGTTATTTTAAAATTACATAGGAATTAATTCAGATATGTTTTATTGGGTAAAATTGGATCATGTAAAGAAATTAGAAAGGCAAGCTAAAAATAAGCAAATGTTTAAACATTTAAGAAATTTGCAAAACAAATTTCTGAAGTTAAAACTAATTCTGCAAAGTACAAATTCTCTGATTAACCTTTTGAAGTAGCTATGGATTCTAGTACATAAATTTAAGTATTCTATGAATAACACATTCATTTCAAAAATAACTTAAATCCTAGTGGAGCTCACTATGATCCTAAGCTCATGGAAAATTCAGTCTCTCTCAGTCCACACAGCACTGAGCGAGGGCACAGGAGTATTAAGTTGTAACAAAGGATGAAATGTCTAGCCTTTGGTCATTAGTTTTGTTTATTGGTTACTGATTAACACACCAACAATCATTTTGTTCACATCAAGGACTCTGCTGTATACATGAAACAGTTGAGCATGGGAATTATCATCATAGTAGGGACTGTTATTTATTCTTTAAAATTCATTCTCTCCTCTTTAATAATAATGTGAATTTAGCTGAGCACATTGCAACATTTCTAAGCATTACTTATATATGTATATACACATACACACACACAATGGAATATGAAAGGAAGTAGTTTTAGGTCTGTATGTATAGACTAGTCATGACTTCTCATTTAGCTAAAATTTTAATTGTTATTTCAATAGGAAATTTAGGCAATTAGAAGTGCTTTATGTTGATTAGTATAATAATTTTTAAAATGCTAAAACTTAAACTTTAGACATAGTTTATATAGTTTGAGTCCCCATTTCTTTTGTTAAAAAATAAAACATACAACAGTAAGTTGCTACACTATAATACTGTTTTGGAATAGCAGATGTTCTTCTAGTCTATGTCTCTACTGGTACACATATTTTACTTAGCTGCAATTGTACCATATTTGCCTACTTGTGTTCTGTTTTTTTATTCCCCACTTTACGTTATATTTTCTGTATGCTACATGGTCTTCATAATTGCCCATTTAACCAAAAAATGTTGACTGTACTTAGAAAATTTAATAAATCCATGCCAGTAACTATATTTAAATATCATCTTTTGAACATAAATAATGCTATAATAAACATACGCATGCTTATTGCCTTTCTATATCTTGGATAATTTACCTAGAAGTATATTCCATTTACTGAACAGATGGAATAAGGAGAATGCAATCAGAAAGCAAATTTTTTCACATAACTGAAACATCTGCTTTTCTCTGTCCCTATAGATTTAAAAATCCATATTTTATCTGTTATTATTTTAATATTGCATAAGTTTCTCATGTATGTTTTAATAAAATATCCTGATAAGCCTATTATTAATGTTTCAGTCTTTATTCCAACTCATGTCATTTATCACCATCAGCACACTGAAGCTTGACACTTGTACTCTTAGAGAAAACCATATTGGTTAATAGATCTGTTTTCAATTAACAACCAAGGTACCGTCCAGACCTTTAAATTCATACTAACACAGAGGGTACTGTTAATGATCTGTGGCCTCTAAAAGAGGGTCCTTTGGATACACCACTGAGAGGTCACCATGGAATATATCTG
>NW_011888784.1:19857180-19889068 GCF_000151845.1 Pteropus vampyrus | reverse complement strand
ACTTATATATGTATATACACATACACACACACAATGGAATATGAAAGGAAGTAGTTTTAGGTCTGTATGTATAGACTAGTCATGACTTCTCATTTAGCTAAAATTTTAATTGTTATTTCAATAGGAAATTTAGGCAATTAGAAGTGCTTTATGTTGATTAGTATATTCATTTTTAAAATGCTAAAACTTAAACTTTAGACATAGTTTATATAGTTTGAGTCCCCATTTCTTTTGTTAAAAAATAAAACATACAACAGTAAGTTGCTACACTATAATACTGTTTTGGAATAGCAGATGTTCTTCTAGTCTATGTCTCTACTGGTACACATATTTTACTTAGCTGCAATTGTACCATATTTGCCTACTTGTGTTCTGTTTTTTTATTCCCCACTTTATGTTATATTTTCTGTATGCTACATGGTCTTCATAATTGCCCATTTAACCAAAAAATGTTGACTGTACTTAGAAAATTTAATAAATCCATGCCAGTAACTATATTTAAATATCATCTTTTGAACATAAATAATGCTATAATAAACATACGCATGCTTATTGCCTTTCTATATCTTGGATAATTTACCTAGAAGTATATTCCATTTACTGAACAGATGGAATAAGGAGAATGCAATCAGAAAGCAAATTTTTTCACATAACTGAAACATCTGCTTTTCTCTGTCCCTATAGATTTAAAAATCCATATTTTATCTGTTATTATTTTAATATTGCATAAGTTTCTCATGTATGTTTTAATAAAATATCCTGATAAGCCTATTATTAATATTTCAGTCTTTATTCCAACTCATGTCATTTATCACCATCAGCACACTGAAGCTTGACACTTGTACTCTTAGAGAAAACCATATTGGTTAATAGATCTGTTTTCAATTAACAACCAAGGTACCGTCCAGACCTTTAAATTCATACTAACACAGAGGGTACTGTTAATGATCTGTGGCCTCTAAAAGAGGGTCCTTTGGATACACCACTGAGAGGTCACCATGGAATATATCTGTTAAGGAATATCTCTCTAGGGAGCCAAAGAGATTGACTCAAAATCCATTGCAAAGGCAGAGAATTGGTGTTCTCTAAATTTAAAAGGAATCAGTCTATTTCATGGACTAGAGATTACTCTATGTGTTTTAACCTTCTGTTCTTTAGCAAATGTGCTAGTATGTTCTGTTTTCTCTCCATCATTTTGTATTGAATTTGTTGGGATCAGTTAATTCGATTAGTTAACCATGATGAACTAAATCCATGCTCATATTATCTGAAGAAATTCACAAAGAAATCCTAGTCTTAGAGATAGATTTAATGGCAGTATAGATTATGGAATGCTCTCTTTCTATGGAGTGAATTATTATATTTCTATTGTACTTTGCCAAGTTGCATTATAATTGAACAGGCTTTTAAAAAATTACATGGGATGTATGCTCTTGTTTGTCTCATTTTTCCTTATCATATAGTTTATTGTGTCTGTAATGTCCATGTAGTTTAATTTTGTCTGACAACAAAAACCCTTATTCTGTCCTAGTGTTTGCATGTAGACGTATTAATCAGGAATAGCTCTGACTTGTAGTATTTCCCGATACACGTGGTATAAAACTCCCACCCTGAGTGATTTTAAGTTACCAAGGTTTTAATGACTAGTTTGCAGAATTCCAGAAAATTTACCAGTTAGAGCTGTGAATCAGCACTCAGCCCAGGCTCCTAGAATTTCTTCTTTATATCTTTCTGGAACTGTCCATTTAACAAAAATCATTCTCATAGATAGATTGTATTTAAAGGAGAAAATGATAAACTGCTTTACATTATTCAATATTAAATTTCCTGTTACATATGTAGATAAACACACACCAAAAAGAGATCCTTATTCCTTTCAGTAGAGCCATATTAGAGTTAAAAAAATTTGTTGGGAATTGGGCTTTTTTTATGAGCTTTGAAAAATAAAAATGCCTGCTACTTGAAACTTAAGTTTTTCAGTGAGATGAAATAAAGAAAATTCATATACCCTGTGTGTGGAGAATAGCAAACTGATACTAATACTAAACACTAAATACTAGGTCCTTTAAAAATATCCTGAAACAAAAACAAATGTGGACATTGTACCCATGATGTAAAACATCTTAATTATTAGTACTGTTTACTATAGGAGAAAATAAATGCTTGGTAAGTGATAGAAAAAGTGATATATAAATAATGACTTGTGATGTAGAAATAATGCCTTGCTAAGTGAACAACAACAAAAAAAATGAGAAGTCAATAGATTATATATTGGTAGTTAAGACAGAGATAAGTGAATATCCAAGGAAGCCTTTTTTTAATTTTTAAAGTAGAAAACTAAAAACAATAAAAAACCTCAAATTCAGCATAAAGAAAAAATATTGAAAACAATAATTGTTGAATTGATAATGCAAACTAAGAAAATAGAAAAAATATGTAGGTTTAAGTATGTTTTAAAATGATCGATAGTTATAAAAATTCACTCTACAGTGAAGGTGAATATCGTAAAATTTCATGATCTACAAAATCATATTAAAATACAAAATAAAGAAATTAAAACTAAAATTAAAAATAAAAAGCAGCTAAGAGACTTTTCATAATAGTAAATTAAATGTATGAAAATGGTATTCAAATAGTATACAAATGTATGAAAATTTTATAGCATATTATGTACCAAAAACGTAAGTATTATTTAATATTGATAAATCTAGCAATATAAATAACCACATAAATAGTTCTAAGAAAGGTAGTTCATTTTTTATGAGTTCTCATGAATTATGCTTTCCTTGTCCCACCTCCATTATTCCAGATCTTGATTTCCTGCTACTATTACAGAAGGGGAGATCCTTTAAAGTTGTGGATCCAAGAGTATGGTAGTAATTGAATAAAAATCACGAGAAAGGAATTATGTCTGAATACATACAAATCACTTGAGGTTTAAATGTTTCTAAAATATGTATTTAACCTCTAAAGGAAACTTACATTATATTAACTTTTTTTAAAAAAATGTAGAAATGTTAAGGGACTCTAAAAGGATTTAGGAAGTGGCCTAAATTCTTTGCATAAAACTTTCTCATTTGAAAATATGCTGAAAAAAGTATGTAATAGATAAAAGCTGTTTATGAAGTACTGTGTCAATTCATTGTTGTATTTTCTATGTAAATGCTCTTAATAAGTACTTATTAGGTATACAGCAAATTATTTTTTAGGAAATTGTATTGAATCTGTGTTCCTTGTCTGTTTACGTCATTAAAGACATCAAACATTGCTCAAGGGGTTGTAAATTGAGGAATGTGAATTTTACCTGGGAAGGCATTGCAGAATATGTGAGGAAATGATTAATTCTCTTTGCTATTTGGCTTACATTTTACTTAGGATTTGTTCCTGAAGGAATTTGTGTATATTCACTGCTCTGAGTAACCGAGAAGAGTTGATAATGAGAAAGTTAATATTAATCATTTCATTCTTTCAGCAGTCAAGTTTATTTGCCTTGTTTTTCTTTCGCTTCCCACTTTATGACTTAGAAAAGTAATTTTTCTCATGGACAAAAAATTTCACAATAGGCAAGTTTATGTATATTGTGGACATAGTTCTGTTATACAAAATTAATGTTACCAGTAGATATAATTAAGAAGTACTCTAATTTTTACCTGTTGTAATGTCATGAAGAGAATACCCTGATATATCCTTCAAAAGTTGATACCTATTGTGATCGAAACATTTTGCATCAGACGATTAATACACATGAGATGTATTTTAGGATCACAAATCTTTGTTTTCCTATAACATTACCTGTTTAGTTCATATTTTGTAAGTAATTGTGTTTTAGTATCAGGTGCTTTTGATAGACAAGCCCAATTTCTCTACTCTACATTGTGTTTTCCCAAATTACTGCAGCCATCCATAATAAACATTTTCCACATGTGTGTTTTGGACAATCCTGAATTTGGAATATGAGGAAGCCATAAATGGATTCACTTAACACTTAACTAATGACCATTTATAGCAAATTTTTTTTTGCATAAGGGAAGACAGCATAAAATAGTTGTTAAGAATTCTTGAGGTTGAATCCTGGTTCTGCCACTTAATAACATGTAGCCTTCAGCAAATTAAACTCTATATGTCTCAATTTCTTCATCTGGAAATAAGGATTATAGTACTATCTTCTTCAGAAGGTTTTTGTGAGTTTAAATTAGTTATTTAAGCCATTTTTAGTACACAATGAATCCTATATGCATGTTTGTTATATAATTATACAAACAATATCAGTATAACACATATATAAAAGTCATGTAATAATTTTTTCCTCCAGTTCTTCCTCTCTGTAAGATCCTTTGTCAAGAATGACCATACAGTGCCTCTCTTCTTTTCTTGGTACTTTCTTTTCTTCTTTCATCATCTTGTTTTGAATCTGAGAGTGATTTTGAATACTCTAGTCATATCTAGGATGTTGCAAGTACATGTATTACTAAGAACTCCATTTCTCTGCAAATAATCAAGGTCAGTTTAATTTTAAAAATACAGAGCATCTCTATCTCAACTGCAAAGTGTTCAACAACAGCTACTTTCTATTCAGGATAATATTCAGCAGAAAAATTTCAAATGTGACTCTTCAGCAATCTGTTATATCCCATTTCTGTTTTTGTAATTCTCCATTTCTGAAAAGTGGAATCATAAATGCTCTCTGGGTTTCACATTACAGAAAAGTAACTTTCTGGCAGTGTACTATAAGAAATATGTCTTTTGTTAGTTATCTATCCTTTAATTTATGGAATATTATATTTTCTCACTATAAAATCCCTGCTGGAGAGGATTAACCACTCAGAGGCTGCAACATTACTTGATCTCAGCATGAGCTTCGATTTACAGTTTAATGGTTCAATGTTGGGCACTGTGCCTGGAGCTCAAGATCCAATTTTATATCCCAGTTCCCCTGAATCCTAGTTGTATAACTTTGAGCAGGTTACTCACCTTTTAGGCTTTAGAGTCTTATCAGGCATATGATTTAAAAAACTCTCTCCTGAGAGTGTTGTTATTTGAATTAAACTGCATGTAATACTTAGGATAATGACAGTGTATAGAAAAATAATTTATGCTATTATATTATTCTAAATATTTTATATATTATGATCTAAATATATATTTTTTTAAATCAAAGAGTCACCTGACTTTAGTACTGGGAAGGTCCCTAGTGGTAAAAGACTTCTGTAGATACTAAAAACATTAAAGTACATTACAGCTTGTCAATATATATAAGCCATTGTTAAAAAACATAATTGTTAACTGTAGTATAAAACACTTATTTTCCTCTTGCCAATACAAATTTTATTTTTCAGTGTTTTCTGGTGTCTTTACAAAAGTTTTTCATTTGATTATTAGGCAAAATGTAAAACAGAAGAAAGATATTTCTGATTGTAATTTGTCGTGTATTGTACTGTAGCTAGAATCACCAGATAAAATTTAGGATGTCCAGTTGAATTTAAATTTCAGATAAACAATAAAATTTCTTAGGATAAATATATTTCCAGTATTGATTAAGATTTTTATTTACTAAATCTGGCAGTCTTAACTGTAATATATACTCTACACTCCTTTGTATTTGAAGATGGTCAAATATTTAATATTTTATATTTACATAATGTATAAAATAAATTTTTGTTTAGTAATAGTGTCTTTGGTACCACAGTTTATTTTCATTGTGTTATCTAAGTGTAAGCTTCCATTTACAAATAGCATCTCATATCCAAAGAATGCTTTGTTATCATTTTAAATTTATATTTATTTATATTAAGACATGTATGTTATCAGTGAAACATGTATGTTATCTACATTGGAGAAGAGAATGCTTTTTCCACCTCCTACCTATGTGTGTGCATGTATGTGTGCCTGTGTGTTTGTTTTGTTGTTTTCATGTGTGACTCAACTCTATTTTGCTTATTTATTTATTTTTATTTCATAACATTTTCTAAACTTAAATAGATTATGGATACATAAAAATTCACAGTCATTTAAACATATTTTCTAAAATAAGTCTTTGGTTTAAATTTATTTATTGGTGCATTCCCGTGTGTGTTTTATAATTGATTTATTTTGTTTTCTTCTGAAGCCAATGTCGAATCATTTTCTTCTGTAGAAACAGACAGTGAATTTAAAATATTTGTTTTCATAATACAACTTTCTTCATATTTATTTTCTTACTACTATTACTACTACTACTACTACTACTACTACTACCACTACTTACCATCATTACTATTATTACTACCACTACTACTACTACTACCACTGTTACTGCTACTACTAATAAGCCAGTCCAAATATGACATACACATTTTTCATTCACCATTGGTTTAGAATTCAGATTTCCTCTTTAAGATAAACCTGATATTAATATATTATAATGCCTTAAAGAATAGAAGATTTTCTTCCAGTTTCTATAAAAGTGAAGTGAACTCTCACAATCTCTCAATAAAAGTTTGTGTATAGGGTTCCTAGAGAACCCTGAGGAGACGCAGGTTTACTGTCTCTGGTTGTAAAACTGTCCTGTATTGATTATCAAAGCCATTGATGTTATGCGTGAGGGGTGTGTTTATATGGAGGGAAGGCTAGTTTGATGGTTTTGTCTGCATAACTTCTTTTGGAGCTAATATCAATACAAGGAAATTAAGACAAAATTATTCTATACTGGTGGTATACATTCAAATTTTAGTATCTATGCTTTTCCAGAGATAACATAAAACGGAAAATTTTATTTATCTATACTTTGATGAATCATTTTAAAACATAATTCTCTAAAGATGGGAAAAGTTAGAATGACACATAATTATTTTCATATATTAATATCAATTACAACCTAGCAAACTAAAATCTTGTCTCTGGCTTGTATCTTTGGCATGCACTGACACTGACCCCTAGTGGTGAGTTTGTTTATCCATTGTGCATTTCTCTTGCTCTCTTTTTGGCTGGGGAGAGAGGAGGTAATGATTTGAATCACAATAAAGGAGTAATAAAAATAAATAAATAAATAATTAAATGAAAAAATGAAACAAGGATTTTAAGAATTAAATTTTTTTGTCTCTTAGCATCCTTAGGAAACAGGTAGTAGAATTGTTAAAAGTCCTAAATGAGTGAATTAGTCTGCATAGTACCTTTTACAAATAGCATACATACTCCTTATATTTAAATTATAGTTACTTTTCACAGAAGAAGGGAAATTAAAAAAAAATCAGTATTTGAAACTGTTATTTTAAATGAAATTATATTTATTTTACTAATCATACCCTTTGTAGTTTAACTCTCAAAAGATATGCGCAACTGAGTGCCTAATCTACTTTTCATTAATCATAAGGATTTATTCATTTCAGATCTCTACTATAGTACTAGCATTTTTAAAAAGTGCACTGCAAAACCTTTGGTATGGGGGCACTATAGGAAATAGTGTCAAATGTTATTAACAAACTACAAAGAATGAAAAACTAAGCATAGTTTTTTCCCCCTTTGTGCTTTTCACTTTAATATTCAATGTTATTGAATATTATTTTTAATATTCAAAATGCAATTTAAACAGTCACATAAATAAAACATAGGCTCATTGGCTGTTTTTTTTTCCACCTGAAGTATAATTGAAGGTCATTATTTTTTGAATGATTTTATTACAAAATCCTGACCTGCTATGACTAATTTTCAAGAAGTATTTTCATACTATTTTATTTTTAAAACTATCCATTGCATTTAAAAGTTATTAGACCATAGTATAAAGAATTACTACCATACATTATAAAGAAAGTGTTCTGTATAATGATCTCAGAGATTGTTCTATGGAGAGCACCTCTGGGGGATGCTATTAGGTGTTTCCATTATGTCTACTGTTGTCAAAAAAATAAGAGAAATATTAGATTTGAAATGCTTTTGTACTATAGATGCCTTAGCACCTTTAATATTCTAATCTCGGAGAAAGCGATAGAGAATTCAGTGTTTTCCAAATTAATCTAATACAGAATTTTTGCATATAGTATATAGTTGAAATGATGTGGAAAATGCTGACCTCTAAGTTTCTTCAAATTGCCTGAATGTATCTTTCTCTATGATTTCAACATCATGTTTTTGTTAATGTGCATGTGCAGAAGTGTGTAAGGTCAAACAGCTGAATGTGGTAATGGAATAAGGCAGATTTTTTTTTCCCTCAAGCTCATGAAATGGGAAGATCTTGCCTTGAAGGTGAATCATTCTCATCTCCTGCAGCTTATTGGGAGGACATTTTTTATCACTTTAATGTGCCCCTTAAAGCTTCTACCTACAGTCACAACAATTTTACTCTGGTGTTAAATATAGATTTAGCTCCGGGGCAAAGTCTGAGTGAGAATGTGATCCTAGCCCTCTTCTCTGCTAGATCAGGAGCCTGCTTGAGCATAAGACATTATTCTTTTTGTTAAATGGTAACCAAAATATATGACTTTATTATTGCAGAACTTCTCCCTAAACCTCTGTCTTCTGCTAAAATGAATGTTGCACTTCTTGTTTTTATATATATTTCAAGGTGTACACCCCAGGCTCTAGTAACTGGTAAGAAATTTAAAAGCTTGATGCTTTTCTATGGCAACTATTGAAAGTTTCATCTTCCCTGAATGTATTTTTTATATTGGAAATATTTTTCAAATTAGTTAAACCAAAATAAGTATTCAAAATAACCTCAACATTATTTTTGCTTACAGAAATTATTAGTTATCTTTCTTTAAAATATTTAATGATTTTTCATGCCTTCAGTAACAATTCAATATATCTTTATAATTTTACCCTCTACTAAATGATTAATGTAAGATTTACTCCCCCCCATCAATGAGTTTATTAAAAGTTTAAACAGTTACTTCCAAAGTCGTAGTGTGAAAAAAATAATGTTATTATTTTTAGATAACTAGAAACATTAACTTTCTGAACAAACATGATTTCAGGAAATTGGTCCCTCAAAAGATGTGGGGCATTCTTTCTTGATGACATAAAAGCTTTGCCATGCAGGTATAGAGGGATCTCAGCTTATAGTTCTGTTTTACAGACTCTGCAGTAAAGTAAGATAACTCTGTGGCAAATTGTAGGTATGTTTTTGCTTTTGTTTTTAATTGGAATTTTTGCTTGACACTCGGAAAAATCAACATTATTTCAGACAGATATTAAGAAGAAAAAAATCTTTCATTTTATTTTATTTATTAAGGTAATTAATGTCATTTAACTTATTGCTAATAATATAAAGTGACAAAAGAGTCAGTTTTAAATCTCTTAGGACTTCATCTTTTCCTCTTTTATAAATTATTTTTTGAGCTAGGTTCAAATTTTTATACAATTGATTCGAGTTGCAAAATAATATGCTTTCATATTTGAAAATTCAAATCTTATGAAATAAAGAGATTCTTTGGCTTTGTGAAGAACTAAACTATTGGGCATCATAAAAAGATATGAGGAAAATTGAAATTTCAGTAAAATAGCCTTATTCAAGGTTTTTAATCTATTCGCTCATGTTTCCCCAAGATATCTAATCGGAATAGAATAATCTTGTTCTAAATAATCTAAAGAGTTCTAATTCTCCTAAAATATGTCTTTCTAAAACACAAACTAAACAAATGCTTTAAGGTTTGCATATAAATTCAAAATACTTGTTTTAGGATTTTAATAATTTAAAATTCAAACTGATATGATTATTAACAAATTGACTTCTCAATGGAAAGTGATCTCCTTTGAAAAATTGGATGAGTTCTTTTGTTTAATACATAATGCATTTATGGATGTATTCTTTAAATTATGTGTGTTGTCATTATGTATTTAACACTCTAGACTCATATAACCTTAAAAGCATGCCATAATAGATATGTAAATATATACAATCACAAACATGTGTATATATATATAAGTATATATATATTTGTTCAATAATAATGAAATGTGTCATTACAATGAGCTAAAATAGCTCATATACATATATAGATACATATAAATCTTTTTATAGGTACATATAAATACATATAAATTCTAAATTTAATATAATTAATTCATGTATTTATTTTATAGATACACATAAATACTAAATTTAATATAATTAATTCATGTATTTTTAGAATTAGATATGACAAGTAGAATTACTCCCGGAATTTACTTATTTTTTCTGCAACTATAAAGTTGTTTTATACTGATAGACTCTGTGTTCTGATTTCTAGGGCTTCACATATCCCGTTGTGATCTACTTACATTCCCAGTTCAATCATCAATATCTTCTAGTTCTGTCATTGCAGCACTGAAAATTCACTCTGTCTTTTTCCTTTGAGAGACATTGCCACCTGCTTTCATCTCCCCAATACCTGCTTCTTATAACAGATTCTAACTGCTCTGTGACTTAGTCATGTCAATAATAATCCAAACAAGTTTACACCGTAAAGGATAAAAATGTCATTCCCTTACTAAAACAATTTCCTATTAGTGTTCTCCAAACTGCATAAACCATGACTCCCCATTTTTCTCTTCTATTGCATCTCTCTAAAAATGGCCCCTGACAACTTGGTATAACTCCGAATAACCTATCTGATTTGTCAGTTAAGCATTTGACATTTCCTACTTCTGTTCCTTTATTTGTATGTATGTTTATTCTTTCCCTCAAGTTATCCTTAAAGGCATAGACCAACAATTCTCTTAATTGTCTTCATTTATGGATTCAGGATGTTAAACCAGTATGTTATATCACATGTAAACAAATTATGGACAATATTCTACTATTTTATAAATGAAGACATTAAAACTCGGAGAAGGGAAATAAAGGCACTCATCTAAAGCCTCATACACATCATCTAAGTGGGACCCCAAGCAACATTTTAACTACTGAGAAAATAACTCTTTTTGGTTGACAAAATCTTTAATTTTGTAAATAATCTTAAACTAGCTAGAATAGTAGAACATTTTCACTTCTGAACCATTTAAGAAGTTGCCACACAATGTCCCTTTACTCTAGAATATTTTAGAAAGTATTTCCTATAAATAAGTACATTTTTAACCAATAAACAACCACCAAAATCAGAAAATTGAGTATTGATATATTATAACCATCATAACATCAAACTTCTATTTATAAGATATGCCATATTTATAAATGTGACCTAGTCTTGCATCCACTAAGGATGACAGGAAATTGAATGTCGGTCATTTCAGAGAACGTTCTCTACATCTTCACGGAGTACCATTTGAGTCTAGGACCTTTCAGCTGGCCTTAAAAAAATCTTGGTCTGTGACTTTTCACAGTGTTCTTTCTCCTGGCTTCAGCCTTTGAGGGCTGACTGCTCTATCACATGATGGATTTAGGGCTAGTGTAGGTTCGCTCAATGACAACTATGTCCATAGAAAGAGGTATAATAATTGAATTATGTCAAAATATGCAGAATTAGGAGTAAGATGGGGAAGGTAACCTACATTAATGGATGATACCATCTTTAGACTATGAAGAATTAACTTCATATTTCTTATTTACCTATAATTTTTTTCCTGATCATAGTTCTATGTAATCAACAAAAACAATACATTCTTTATGTACCTGTTATTTCTTATGTATTGTACAAATATTTAGAGAATAAAATTTTGAAATATTTTTTATCCAAAAATGGGTTAAATTACACTTCCAAATATGACAGTGATTACAGTGAACTAAGTACAGAGGAATAACCATTTCTTAGAGAGTTTTAGCTCTGATGTTTTCCTAGATAAGTTAATTAAATTAGAACTTTTATCATCTTTAGTAATGCTTGCAGAAGATATCTTCCAGCTTCTTCTTTAAGAAAATAAAGAAAAGAATAACATTAAATATATCCTCCTAAATTATAAGTTTGATGGATTATATATTTATGTAAGTAAGAATATTTGAATATTAATAGACAAGGCTAAAAAATAATAGATTTCTTGACAAAAAATATAAGAATTAATATTTGTTTATATACATATAAGTATTCATTAATATATATGATTAACATCTTTAGTCACATAAGTAATTCCACTAAAGATTGAAATAATCAGATTTTAATTCATATATTTGATATAATTATCACATTATCAATTGACTGAATTTGTGTTATCTATAAATAGGAAAATGGTAGACTCTTCACCTGTAACTGCTTCTAAACTTGCTCTGATTTTTCTTCCACATAATTTGACACTGTGTAAGGGAGAGCTCATAGATTTCTCATAATTTTTAACTGTAAGAACAGTTTCACTTTTGAAAATTAAGACTAACTTTCAGGTATTCAGAAAATCTAATTCAATCTAATTTAAAAGTTCAATCTTGCATTCATTTATTAATTCTATTCTTTGTCCACTGCAGATCTCATCTATGGCCCATAGACCATTATGGGAATTTGGTTATAATCACTGCTTTCCTTTTATCATGTAATCATTACAATTTTGTTTTTGAGCCTACATAGTTATGACCAGTGGAATGGGATGAGAGGTAGAAGGACTAAGTGCTGCTATAATCTGGCTGTTGGTGCCTCTTTTATTGCAGGTGTTCATATATGCTGATGATTTCATGAAACACAGTTAAGAGTTATTTGAACATTCCCCAAGCACAATACCTATTTTTTTCTGAATTCTTAACTGGTCAGCTGATATTCGTGATAGCCTTTTCCTCCTGTCCTCTTGCATTGTTATCCACTTACTAATAGTTCCCTGACTCCTGCAAACTAAACTTAGGGGGAGACCTCTAACAACATGATTCATATTTGCCTACATTTATGATGTCCAAAATACCAAAGGAAATACACATTCTTAAACTTTCACAAGTTGAAATGCATCATCTCAGTATCTGTCTCTACCTTCCATGGCAGGATAGGCTACTTTAGCCACTTTCCCTGCCGTTAGCTTTCTCCACATGAGAAGCATAAACAGATTTCTATGTCTATGTGAGTCACAAACTCCAAGGATATATCCTTAGCTTTGCGGTCCAGTGGGAATACTTAAAAGGACTACCTGGGTCAGTGGTTTACTTTGGAATGTGAAGACCATTTCCTCCCCTTATAGATATACCCAGTATGGAAGGTAGAATAATGACTCACAAAAATATCCATGTCCTCATCTCTGGAAGTGTTGAATACGTTACATTACATGGTCAGGGACTTTGCAAGTGTGACTAGGGATAAAGATAATGAGATGAAGGTTTTATCCTGGACTATCTGGTGGGCCCACGAGTCCTTAAAAGTAGAGAACCTGTCTTAGCTGCCATCAGAGAGAGATGAGATGACAGAAGAAGAAGGAGGAGATATGTGAAGTGTTGAATGGACTTGACCTACCCCTGCTGACTCTGAAGATAGAGGAAGGGAGGCCATGAGCCAAGGAATGTGGGTAGCCTGTGGGACATAGGAATAGCAAGCAGATTCTTCTTCCCCACAGCCTGCAGAAAGGAATGCAGCCTTTTTAACACCTTGACTGTAGCCCAGTGAGAACTCTGCCAGATTTCTAACCTACAGAACTTTAATATAATAAAGTGTTGTTGCTTTAAGATAAACTGCTAATGATAATTTATTATGGTAACTATAGAAAACTAATAAACCCAGTCTCTATGAGGAGTTTTATTGGATGGAAACATATTTTCACTTAATCAGAATGGCATGGTTGTTGCCGGAATGGTTTCTTATCTTTTAATGCCCTCTCTCTCTATTTTTTAGCACCTCTCTAGATGTTGATACTGTTGACCCTTGAACAACAGGGGTTTGAGCTGAGCAGGTTCACTTACACAACTGTTTCTTTGATCCACAGTTGAGAAACTAGATGTGTGGTGGTCCAATTGAAGTTATACATGGATTTTTGATTGTGCAGCATCCACACTCTTTACTTTCATGTTATTTGAAGTTTAACTGTGTTTATAATCAATTTCCTCAGCTTTGGGGCTTTACCTCAAATGCTAAGACAATAGGAAATGTGTGTTCATGCACACACACACACACACACACACACCCTTTATTCTTTTTAGAATAAATAATTCTATTCTTATCCATTAATGTTTAAAACATTTATTACAAAGAAAATATCATAAAACTTAAACTAAATTTATAATCATTAACAAACAAAAACTCATATAATCTATAAAAATAAAATGAAAGTTGCTTTTGAAAATAGAGGAAAATCAATAGAATACCAGAATATTTGTAAAATGTGATACAGAGAACACTGCATATCATCTTTATATACAGTACAATTCTAATTAGAAACACATCTCTAATTTTATAAGAATAATTAAATAAAATATATTATCTTTGTATTCATATAAAGAACTTAGAAAATAAAACAATCTCAAGAACCGAGAAAAATTAGTAACAAATAATAAAAAATATAAATCGATTAGTTAAAAAAGTAAACATAGAACTGATTGATCTAAGAATTTATTCTTTGCTTAAAAATTAAAATAAAGTGGCACACCTCTAGTCTGATAAAAAAAAAAGGATATTAAAGAACAAATAAGAGAGAACTATACTTAAAGAGAACATTTCTAAAAAAAAAAAAAGTATGTCCTATATGTTAATTCATTTAAAACATAATAAGTAAATTGCTTATAAGTAAAACTGAAAAAAAAATGTGATAAGTAAATTACTTATAAGTGAACTGAAAAAATGTGACAAACATAAGTGAACACTGATAAATCATAACAATTTTTTTTGTATAAGAAGACTCATATGTATAAAGTGACCTTTTTTCTCCCAAACCAATCAATAACAGTATCAGAAGTTAAATAACAATCACAATATGATTGTTAATGATCAAATTATTCTTGATGATCAAATTATTCTTAGTCAATCTAAAACAATGTATGCTTGAGAATAGTCCAGAGAATTTTTAAGGTTAGGAATGAGAGGGAAAAACTGAAGAATTAATAGAAAACTAAATAGTATACACTGTATAGAAACTGATTCACATGTATTAACTGAGCTTTAATTTTTATTGGCAGCAGTATAAGAATTTATTTTTTTTGTTATTTCACTTATTTAACCAATATTTTTGAGTTCTTATAAGAACTAGGACTGCTTTTAAGTGCTGAGCACAGAAATTTGGGAAAAAATAAGGCCGCTGCTCTTTTGGTTTTTAAAGTACAGTGGTGAAACAGTTAATGAAGTGAAGAGAACAAATAATATATCAATAAGATCATTTAAAGTAGTCTTTTGAAGACAGTAAAAACATAGAGATAGATATGATGGAGTGTAATTGAAAAGCACTGGAGTCACCTTAGCATTGAGTCATACATGATGACGTTTCTGAGGAGATAATGTTTAAGCTGAAATCTGAATGATGTAGATGTCAGCCTTACAAAATTGGAGAGAAGAGTGGGTGTTAAGCTTTCTGGTCAGAAGAAAAGGGAGAATGAGCTTGACAATTTGAGAGGCAATGCAGCTCGGTGTGGCTGAAAGTTAATGAATGTGAGGTGGAATTAGATGGTAGGAGATAAGGTCAGAGTGATAGGCAGGGAATTTTAGGACTAGGTAAGGAATTCAAATTTATTTAAATGCAATGAGAAACCAGGAGAGTGACATGATCTGACTTATATTTAACATTGTTATTCTCGTTTGTTTGATGTCTCACATTTGTATATATCTATAGATGTATCCGCTTGCTAAGCTTCCTATAAACAGTTCTTCCAATTAGCTTGCTGAATATTTTCGTTTTTTGTCAAGATGTTTTACTGTTGGCATTCAGGAAGTGGATGGATAATAAGGGAAAATACATCTCCTTGAGATATATTAAAAAGTTTCTGTCAATTGTAAGAATGATTTGAGAGCCTGCTAAAAATTCATCCAAAAATAAGCACAATGCTTATGAAGTCTCAAATGAGAATAATTTAGCACCTTTGTAATTTTCACTCACAATTAAAATGTGTTTGTTTACATTTGCTTTCCAGGTATAAATTGATACTATGAGAATTATCATAAAGCTTTGTTGATGAAGAGAATCAAAAGTAAATGAAAACTTATTACTATATTATGCTTGATTTGCTTTTGACATCCTAGGTCTTTTGGATCACAATACCTTTGGAGAAAAACATGCTCTTAACAGCTTTAGGTTTTATTTTAATATTGCTAGATGTCCACTCAGTGCAAAAGGCTCTATTTTAAGAAACAGAGCCCCAGTGCTTAGGAAACTAAGCACTTATTAATGGAATAACACTGAACTTAATTTTTTTTCCTCAGGTGTATAATAGAGATTATATTGTGTGTATGTTTGTGTGAGCACATGGGTGATTTTCAGTGTTGCATGGAAGTACTTCTAAACATGGTATTTATGTGTCAGAACATGTATATAAAGTGGAGGCAGGCTATGCATTTGTCTATAGGATGGTAGGTAATCTACTAACTCTGTAAAAAGAGAAATCAGTCCATCAAATTCTTTCAAAGGGTAAACCCAATCACCTAAACCTACATGATTACTGTGTGTGTGTCATGTCCTAGAAAGAGTCAAAAAGAATTTGACAGAGTCTTTGCTTTCAAGAATCTTTCTATAATAATATTTTTACTGTATGTATTTATGGTACCTAGTGCTTTCTCAAAGTGCTCATCTACTTGGATCTCACAACTTTAAAAACTTGGCAAGATAGGAACTATTACCTGTCCATGGCATGAAATTTAGAATATTTAATATCCTGACTTATTCCCAGCAAAACATGAAATATTCAAGCCAACAGCCTTTTATGAAAAATGTCATATTTTTTCATCAGTTGTTTATCTTCTAATATCTTCATAGTCTTAGCAACATGATTCTTTCTGAGTGTCAGATTATGAAGTATGTGTGAATGTGGCAATAATTTGGACAGTTTTATAAGGCGCTTGACTTGTAATGCTATCAAATGAAATAAACAGGTTGATTTGAACACTTTTAATGTGATTTATAATGTTTACACATATCTGTTGGTTCAGCTTTCCTGTGAATCTGGTAATTAAATTTAGTAATACAAAAATATGCCCTCTTCAAAAGAAACACATCCACACATCCACACACACATTTTACAGATAGAAAAAAAAGTAATTCCATCTCTTTTTTTTCGGTGCCTTGTAACTAGTCAGAGGTAAAAATGGTGCAATAAAATTTTATTGTATCGTGGTCTCAGTGTTGTTATGAAATTATATTCTCACTACTAACATGACAAGGGACAGATATATTGTTTCAGAATTGAAATATGAGAAGAAAGGACAGAAGAATTAGGGATGTTCAGATGTACTATGGCATCACTTAGAATAATGAGTTCCCTGGATAGAAGAAAGAACTTTATTTATAAATATGCTTAGATCTCCTGAGTTTTAGAAAGTATTATTCAGAATATTATTAAGGCCACCTAATAATATACTTTTTCACTTAATAAAAACATATACCTGCATGGTAAACCATAATAATTAAAAGCACGGACTTTGTAATCACAAAGCCCAGGTTTAAATTAGCAATTTCTCAAGTGCGCCTTTGGGCAACTGAAATAAACACTCTAAACCTTAGGTATTGTAAACCCTATGTGGGACTCCGAATTATGAGGTTCAGGATAGTTTGTATTTCATTGGATTGTTTTGAGGATAAATGAGATGATGCACATAAATTTCATTATGGTGTCCACAAATATTTGCTATTATTATTTTTATTAAACAAAATAAGCCATTAAATATTCTTAGTTCATCAGAAAGCTCTTAGCCTGCAAAGTCTTGTATCTGTGAGCAATTTTTGGCCCATAACCTTTTAATTATTTTATTTTACTTCCCTATTTCCTATTTTTCTTATCAAATTTATTCATTAAACTAATTTTTGTTGACATTTGTGTGCAAATATACTTAGAATCCATATTTTCTAACTTTTCATAGTATACATTGCATATTTTTATTATAAAAAACAAAATTGCAATTGGCTGTTTTATAGTATCAGCTCATTTTACTTTGAGTATAAATCTGAACTACTTTTGTTTTATATTTTATTTTATGGATGTGTAAATGTTATGTAGTTAGTCAGGCATGAGCGACAGGAGAGAAGGCCCAGCTCTGTAACCATAGAAACTTCCCTTGAGACTTTCCTTAAGGACCTCCCAGAAATACTTCCTTTTTAGGGTTATAAATTAACCCAAATCCTAGAGCACAAAGGCTGTAAAATCTGCTGGCTAAACCGGCTACAGAAGCGTGTGCAGAAGGTACTACCCTAATCTATCCACAATCTAATGCTCATTATGCTGTCATTATAATACTATGATTATGCTTGGAAGTTCATGAATCAATTATAACAAACTGAATTCTGAGTAAGCACATGCACAGTAGACAAAGTATTATATAGTAGCCAACTGTCAGTCAAGGTAACCTCATATACAGATCATCTAGGACCTCCCATCATGGCCCCAACATAAACAGACCTTCCCACTTCTGCTTGGTTACAGTTCTCCCTACTGAAAACCCATTCCTCCCTTGGGGCATGCTCTATCTTATCTCTTCACCTCCCAAATTCCGCAGGGCTGCAACCTTCCTTAGCCTTGCCTGTCTCCTTTCAAAATATATTTCAATAAATCTTATTTCTAAATCTCCCTGACCTATAACTCTTTGTTGTGACCACAGGGAAGAACCCAGAGACAACATAAAAGACCATCGTCCTCCCCCATTGCTGCTGAGATGATGCCAGATTTCACAACAGCCTGGCAGTAACAGAAACTAAGTAAGGCATTGCTGTAGGTTATGCAGATAATAAGTGGGCAATAGTAAGTGTAGACCTTCAGATTTCAAATCCACAGCCTTTGTAGTGTTAAAAACCCAGTCAGTTTAGGAAAAATGCTATTCGAGTAATGATGTCAATAAATATTTTCATGCACCTTGTGCTCGTGTTACTTCTCCTTGCACAGATTGATTAACTGAGACTATTTAATGCAGTAATGGTTGAGGAAATTGAAAAGAAAATTTCCAAAAAGCTTGATATCTTTAGAAATCAAATGAGACTATTAGTGCTTCACTTTATGGGTATTCTTATTTTTATTATTACATTAAACTCTATGGTGATATAATGTGTAATAGAGCTGAAGACTGGAAATATGGAGGAAAGGAATTAATTCCAATTTTCTCAATTCTTTTCTTATTTTATTACATGACACTGAATTGAAAAACATTTGCTTTAAAGAATAAAATTTGAGCAATAGTTTCATGATATTATTTTTCTTTTCTTTTATCTTTCTTATTAGAGATAATTGCAAAATGTGGTAACTTTAAATTTATATGCAATATTATAATTGTGTAAACAAAAACATCAAATAATATTTTTTAGGTGCTTACTGGATGTCCAGCAACATTTATTATGTGCTAATGTGTGAATAGCTAAGCATTTTACATGCATGATCCTCTTAATCATCATTACAGTCCTCTTAAATATAGATTAGCATCAATATTATTATAAGCATAGAAAATTTGAGACCTAGACAGGATTTTTATCATTTCCAAGGCACTCACACAGATGATTAGAGACATACTCTAGACTAAGCCTTTGATGTAATTTTGAATATTTAGATTTTAACTGATTCATTTATTGTACATTTGACCCCTTCCTTCCTCATATCATGTATCTCATTTATCACAATTGGTGCTAAGTAAACAACTATAGTGGATTAAAATTCAAATAATAGCATACAGTGATTCATTCTTTTGTCATATAATTTAGCACCTATTATAGTCTATGCATAGAATTAGATCAGAGGCAGATATAAAAATGAAATATAAATATCATCTTTGAGAAACTTATTATTAAAGCAGAAAAATATGAACATTAAAAATGACTGCAAAATTTATAGTAGTAAGTTTCTTTACAATTATATGAATAGATGGAAAGATTTTCAAAGTATTATGGCCTCCTTTTATCATTGTGGCCACTCTGCTACCTCGAGCCACACCTTTCAAACTCCACACACATTAATTCTTAAGATCTTTTTAACTTTGAGTAAATCCATTGTTGACTTTATTCCTATACTTCAGGGACTGCTTTGCAGCAGTAGCCACAGAAAGCAATCATTGGCTCCAGCTCTAGCACATACATGATTTCAGAGGGCAAGATGTAATTACCATCTGGTAACTCCTCTTTCTGTAGATTTAGATGATTCAGGACCAGATTCAGCATAATAGGAGACTAAACAAATTTGTGTTATATGTGCATGCATATTAATTTAGTTCTGTATGTTTATGTTGGAATACATTTATATAGGATTCACTAGAACAAAGAGGGGGAGTGTTAAGTAGATGGTTAGAGTTTGAAATAGACTAAAAATTAAGATTAAAGAAAATTGTTGTTAAAGAGAAAAAATTATAGTCACACACATTTTAACAAATAGAGATATCTGTGTGTAGATATACAGATATCTGGCATCATTTTAAATGATTTTCATGAATATTAACATATTTGGATTAATAAATTGTTATAGAAATGTATAGAGCACAAAAGATATAAAATTAAGATATAATTAAGATAGAGAGATGAGACTAAGTCAATAAAACAAAACATTTAAAACTTGATAATATGATAATCGAAAAGACAAGAATCTATAGACAATGAGTTATAAAAATAAATATTAAAAATGAAAAATTATTTTAAAATGAAATAAAAATAAGAATAAAATGGGAATTTAAGAAAAAGAAAGGTAAATATAATCAATTTTAGTTATTTTGGGTTGAGTCATTTCAGTAGTATTGGAAAAGAAAGGGATAATAAAGTTAATTAGGCTAATAAAGCAGGACAAAGCATTGAATTATGCCCTGGGAGAGAAGGGGAGAGAAGAAATGGAAATGAACACGTAGGGACAGGGTAGCTGTTAGAAAGAGAAAGAGAAGGGCTTCAAGCCTGAGAACCTGCCTATGTTCCTCTCCATATTTCAGTCTTCAGTTTTTCCACAGCAACGTTTAAGGAAACTGTGAAAGAACATCAGGGTTCAGGTTATCTTCTAGGTAAAAACAAATTTCTGGCAAAGCATAAGAATGTCTCAGCTGCATCAGTAACCTGAAAAATGTGAATAAAAATGATAAAATTTAGGTTTATTTCCAAACAGTATTATAAGAATAAAAATATCAGTTTTGTTTTTTTTGGGGGGTGGGGGGATTGGCGCTTAAAAATTTTATGAAATACTAGAATACAGAAATAATGGAGAGGGAACTGCAATCACTAAAGAAAAGATACAGCTCAAAAATTAATGATTAAAAGCTAAATCTGACAGATTAAAGACCAAATGGTAAATTAGAAGAGTGAAGAAAAATGATTTGGGACTTTGATTGCCACAAGAATCTCTACAAGGCAGGTCTGTCTGATATCAGGACAAAGTACAATATAAAATCTATTATTTTTTTGCTCATTTCCTTCTGACCCATTGTTTATTCTTTCATTCAATAATATATTAATTGAGCCTTAACTGATGAAGTGTAGGTATAGAGTGTAGTGAACAATACAAGGAAACATGATAAACATGTTCTTGTATAAATATGATCATTTCACATTGTAATAAAAAGCAATAAAGTGAATAAAACAGAATCTTGTTGGGTTGGGCAGAGAAGGTAACATTAGATTGAGAAGTCAGGAAAAGTTTCTGTGAACACCTACTTAAAGGATTAAGTGATGATTAAGAGTTAGTTGTAGGAATTTGGTGTGTGGGGTAGGAATTCATGGGAAGATGATAGAAAAAATACAAAGGCTTAAAAGCTGTTCTGAGAAATAAAGAGGCCAGTTTGGCTGGTTGTAATGATTGTAACAGATTATAAGAAACTAAGAGGAAAGTGGGATGAGTTGAGATCAGCTAAGTGACAAAGAATTGATACTCATAGTGTTTTGAAATCTATGAGTTAGAAATAGTTTTCTCTACAGTGGCATTATTAAAACAAAACATATATTTACCAGCCTATATTTTATTTCTAAGCCACCCTCTTTTCCTGGAAGAAAAAGACTACGCAGCGTACTCTATCAATATTGTGTACCTGTGGTAAGCCGATGACCTTGTAGAAAGTGCATTACACTTCTTTTTCCAAACGGCAAGAGTCAGTCTTGCGTAACCCTGCTTTGTGGTCCAGCAAATATTATCCAGTGATTGGTCCTTCTCCAGGCACACATTAATTGGGCACCTGACTTCCTACCTCTTAGTCACATATCCAGTTAACTGAGCACTATAGTGCTCATCAACTACTAGAAACTTTATTTTTCCCCTCATTGCTCATAGTGTTTAATTTTCTCCCCTCTTCTCTAAAGACCAGGAAGACAAAAATATAAATCATAGGTAAATCAACACACAAAGAACTTCTGGATAGAAACAATGGTTCTTCTTTTACTTGAGATGGTTGAACACCTTTATCATAATAGTTAACCTGTACTAGGCACTAACAATTTGCATGTGTTTTCTCATTTAGCCTTCATCAACTCTGTGAGCTGCTTGTATCATCATTAAGAAACCGAGGCTAAGAGTAATTAAAACCTTGTCAATTGATCAAACAGCTAATAAAAGTCAGAATGAAAATTGAAATGCAAATAGTAGGAAGCCAAAGAGATAGAGTCTATTGCCTTGTCATGTGAAAACTCAGCACTTTCAGTATATTGTAGTTTTTGTTAATAGACATGCATATGATTATAGCAGTTCTCTTCCTTAACAAAGACATTTTTGTCCCTCACCTTATGTTAATGTTGAAGTCAAATACTTGCCATAAATACTTTGAACTAGACAGTGATTTCTCTTGTCAGAGGGTTTATTCGAATCCTACTCAGGTACTGTCTTGATGTTGCTCTACTTCTGTCAGTGCTAGGTTAGCATGTTTTTAGACAAGAGGAATTGAAAACGAAATGCTGTGCAGTTGAGACCTGCACACCTTCTAGATCATCAGAGCACTGCTTTGTGTAAAGATTTCTATGAGATGACCTGCTATAGTAGTATCTAATTAGGCTAGCAGTGAAGTGTGAGCTCGAATAAAAAATCACACTGAAGAGATTTTTTTTTTTTTTTTTTGTCCTGTAGATTATATAGCTTAGGAAAGTCTGGAATTTGTCAGCATTTATAATTGGGTTATGATGCTCTTTGATGAGTGTTGTTTGAATGCTAGGTTCTCACCATGTACCATTAGAGATCAGGTTCCTTATATCTCTCACCAGCTTGGTAGTTTACATTTAAAGAATGTCAAAATGTATATACAGCCCCCTTCCTAAAATGCTCAACTAGTATTTTTGCTACTGCATATCAAATTTCATTGTTTATCAGGTGAGACAAGTCTGAGAATACTATGCTCTTTCTTTTAAATCACTGTTCATTTTTACAATGACTTTTCTTTTTTCTTTTAAAAGTGTTTTGTTTTTTCTCTTACACTGGAAAGTATCCTCACATTTATTTTTCCATTTGATCCTCCCTATCAATATAAATCTCTGAAGCAGGCTGGCTGAGGCAATAACCTATTTCTACAAATCCATGAGGATTATATGAAACCTAATGAGCACTAGAACCTAAGTATGCTGGGTGTGTGTTCATACACATAAACCCTTCTATTTGTTAACAAAATGATCACATACAAGTGTAAGAAATAACCAAATAGGGTCAGAAAAAGCCTGAGCTTTGTCAGTAGCTGTCTTTGGGCAAATCATTTAGCATGTTTATGAAATATATTTCTCCTATTAGAAAGAGTTGGGGTTGGTGATTGTTATACTTGTCTGTATGCTCTAAAATTCCATGGTTTTATTTCCAGGTGAGATCAGACAATAATCCTACACTTTTGAAATGAAAGTAGTGGAAACTGTTTAGGTCTCAAGAAGGAAACTCAGTACCTGGGACTCAGGGATAGGAAATATTATCTTTTAATTTAATATTCTTTTAGTGGACCATGTGTTTACTTCTTTAAGCTTTTTATAGTTTTCAAAGTCTCTCTTTTGGAAGAATGATTTATGTTTTTTTCATTACTCTCACCTTTTTTCTTAAATATGAAAAAAGTGTCAGGACATTTACAGGGCTAGTGATAATGACCACTCATTTTATGATACCTTTCTCCATTAATATGCAAAACATGTATTTTTATAATTACTTTGTATTGTATAATACTGATAAATCATTACTTGTAAAATAAAGATTTATCCATTGGTCACCACTTCTCAACTTGGTAACATAATAAATATATTGTTTACTAGTTAAAATCTTACCCACACTCATGTTTCCGATATTAGGGAAAATAAGTTTCATACTAGATTTCTCTGAAAACTGAAATTATGCTGGACTTTCGATATAAAATTGCAAACTCGAAAACTAAAAAACTGCAGGTTTAGAAGAGATTCCATTAGAAAATTAGGAGAATATTTTTTGGAGGATAGGGGAATTATATGCAAAAAAAATTGTGAATTACAGTTTATATTTTCTAATTCTCCAAGAATATTTCCTTAATTGTACCTCCAATATATCCCTACATTTCTGAAAACCTTGATGCTAGTCACTCTTCCCCTTTGAATCCCAAAGAATATTGTATATGCAACCAATATAGCAGTTTCTAACTGGATTTTCGTTAGTTATTTACTTGTCCTTCTTCTCACCTGAATGCGAATTCAGTAGGAATGATTCTGATTCATATAAAAAATATCTGAAATACAATCAATAATATATTAATTTAAAATGTAATATAGTATAGTTAAGATATATAATCTAATGCAGTTAATTCGGAATGATTAAAGTTTTTACATGTAAGTAACATTTGCAAAACATTCACGAAATTTTATTATTAAAAATTAATACGATGGATATTTTTGCTATACTTGTGACACTACAACCTATAGATAATAATGCTAAGTAATCAACTTTATTTGGACTTTATGTCTCTTTCCCTTTACTGTATATGAATCTTTCGTATGTACTTGTTAGAAAATAACATTTTAAAGCATTTCAACTATATTAATAATGCAACTAGCTTTACAAAGTTCAAAGACAATGGAGCTTGACACTTGATGAATATTTGTCATATAACATTTTGTTCCTTCATGTAATTTACTAAACCATTTCTAATTAATCATAAATATTCAACTGAAGCATGAGACTGTCTAGAAGGTAAAGGGGGGGAGAAAACAGTGCTGCAAGCTGTCATGTTTTTACTAACAAGAGCAACATTGAATATAAATGAAATTGCAATCTTAAAAGAGCCATTTCTCTTTGCTTTCAACCTCATTGCTTTAAATTAATAATGTATTGAGATGTAATCTATATTATCCTAGTCATATAAGACATCAGGAAATCACAGTGATGTGGTACTTTAGGAAGGTGATGAGGCCATGTGATAAAACTGTAAGAAAGAAATGACTTTATGCACTACTTCTTCACATTCTCTTCACTTCTATAACTTTTTCAATTAAATTTCAACAAAAATGTCAAATCCAAAGCAGTTTCAAATTCCTCATCTTTTTGTAAAATGATTCATTTCGTGTGCTATGGGAGCCACTTATTACAAATATGTTGCTGAGTCTGCAACTCCAATGTAGTCAGCAGTCTGGAAATTTTTTCAGATCTAGATCATTTAATATAAATTATTTTCTGCTTTTTCATAACTTTATTTTTAAGTGCTTGCCAAAATTAGTGTTGACTTCCTTCTTTTAGATTAGGCTGAATGTGAGATTTTACAAAATATATAATGTAGTTGAAATTTCTATTACCCAGAGTTTTAGAGGCAATTAAACCGAATTTTTAGTACTGTTTTGTTCCTTATTTAAAACAATAGTACATACCACTCATATACCTCCATGTGGATTTTGTGAAATTTTTGAGAGATTTTTTTGTTGTTGTTTTTCCCATATGTCTGAGCAGCTCTGAAGATTCTTTATTTGGGCCACTAGACAGAGTTCCTCACAGGCAGATGACTCCTTCAAAGGAGGGCAGACAGCTTCTTTTAACCCCTTTAATGGCAAAAATGAAAATGATCATCTATATGAGCACAGTAAAAGTCTGTAATTTAATTTGAGGTAGCTACAACTACAATGAGCAAATCCCTCTGTGTGCTTAGTAATATTAAAAAAGCTGGTAGAGTTTGTGGACAAAGATTCCATACAAATACTTTGCAAATATTAAATATACCATTTGTTATAAGAATGTAAAAGTCACCTGTGTGGGAAAGGTGCATGCATATTTTGATGAGTCTTATTAGAGTGCAGTATTTTACAATAATCTTATATATTCCTTTTTCAAAAAACACAGAAAAAATAATAATTTTATGGTTAGTGACAAAGTTCTTCAAGGCTGATAGAGGGGAATAAAAGCCAGTGTTTCCCTATTTCCTCACTTTCAACTGAAATGAATGGAGGTTACTTTTTCTGCAATCTGAAAGTGCCCTGTCATCAGCTGTTCTTTATATTAACATGCATTAATTTTGTCATTTATTCATTTGTATGTGCCATGTTAGCAGTTTTGTCCTCTAAGGAGTTTATTTAAATGAAATAAAAAGATAAGTCATAAATGCCTCGTTACAAAGAGACTGTGAAATTGATAAATTTCTTAAAGAATTAAAGGCTTCCCCTTATATTTCTGTGGCCTTGTTATAGTACGTTGGACATGAAATTATTTATTTGATTTATTTTTATGCATGTTATGCACATTGACAGCAAAGAAGCATAGATTTTTTTTTAACAACACATGACCCTTTTTTCTTAGAAAATATTTGTTGAATGGAATAAATAAATCAAGGACAAAATCAATAGTGATAAAATCACCATTAATGATGAAATGTATAAAACGTCAGGAAATTTATAATAGCAATTCATGGAATTAGAAAGATCTGAGTGTAGAAGCTTGTATGTGAAAATAGTGAACATTATAGAGGGCATAACTATGTTCTATACTGCAGTTATAGGGAAGGAGATCCTTGAGTGCAGGTCTCTAACCTTTCAGAATGGCTCAGAGTTTAGAGAAAGTGGAGGTAGGCATTTCTGTGAATTGACATAATATGAAAAAATAATTTGGAGATAGTATGTTTTTTTATATAAATTGCTAGACTAAAATAAATTAACTCATTTTGTGAAATTCTAGAAAATAAGAGGAGTCACAATTTGGAAAACCTTGAATGTGTGTGTGTGTGTGTGTGTGTGTGTGTGTGTGTGTTTGTGTGTGTATATGCACAAAGAAGAATGACCAATTAAAGAATAGCAAATTAAAATGTGCATTTATTTCAGACTAGAAAAAATAAACTTTTCTAGTTAGTTGAAAATTAAAGACATCAGAATGGAACAATATAATGTTTCTAGTAACTCTAGACAGCAATGATGCCATCTCCACAGTTGCTCTGAGGAGATTGTCAAATGCTTCTGAGCATTACTACCTTCTTTAGGGAGCAAGATTTTCTTTCATGTCTCTGTCCCTACACAAGATATTGATGTCCCACATTATTGTACCTTATCTCTCTATATTTTTCTAACTTATTGCAATACCATCATTTACCACCTCCCTTTTTTGCTTCCCCTCCAGAACCTCCTGCCCCAGTGCTAATGAATCTTTAGTAGCAGAGCAACCATCTTTGACCTGCACTCAGGCAAGAGGTTTCTTGGAGGTTTTTTCTTTTTTTTTTTTTCTGTTTTCATGTTGGCAGAGGGTACCGATGGGATTGTGAGAGAGCAGAAAAATGAAATAGTAGAAAACAAAGAGATTAATACTTCCAGACACAATCCTGCAATTCATCTATAAAAAAGCACAGGTGACTTCATGGTACAAGCCATGTGGAAATATTAAAATACAATTTTAATGAAGAAAGAGCAGGAATTTGGGTGGAAAGCTGTGGAAATTACATTGCTTCTATGCAAAATTCTACTCCTCTCTCACCCCAAAAGAAAAAGAATAATAATAATAAAAAATCTCTGCTTTCCCAAAATAAATTCTAAAAGTTTGTTAGAGCAACAAATGATATTTCAGATCAACAGCAAAGAGGTAATGAACAAAGTCATGAAAATGAATGCACTCCAAAGGGGAAAACAGGCAAGACAAACAGAAGGTTAAGAATGACATTTAATGGAAAACAAAACAAAACACAAGTTTTTAGCTTATACATATAGACCGACCACAAATTTAATTTTTATTTAAATTAAATATAGCTTCTCATAGTCTTCAGGGATCCAAATGCATTTAGAAAATTCATATTGAAACATTGAGAAGTAGACCACACTCAAGGTTTGTACAGTTATGTCAAAACATAGTTGACTTCTGCTCAGTTGCTACCTTGACCTAGCACTTCATTTTCTCATCTAGCTAGTGCTTATGTATGATTTTTTTGAGATACATGGCTCCAAATTACTTAAATTAATGAAATCAATGTTTTTTTTACTTGTTTGTGTCAAAACAACTATCATTAGCACTAATGAGTTTTGAATTATTATGTGGCAGTGTGCCCTAGTGTCCTATGACTAAAACATGCTTCATATATAAACAAACAAAATCTCTTTACTCTGTGTTTACAAAATAAATCTCCTGAAATAAAACATGTATCATTAACTTTACCTCTCTGTTACATAATCTCTCAGTTTTGATGGCAATGATCTCACTGTTTCTTATATTCTTGTCTGTCTTCCAATAACCACTCCATTATTAATTTTCCTTAGACACCGTTTTCAGTTGGCATATCCTACCAATATTTTTTATTTACTAGCTTCTATTTCAGGCTGCCCTAATTCTATTTTCAGAACCCTCCCCAAACAGACCATATGTTTGCAATATAATTTTCTCCTGCTTTGTTGAGCCAATATTGTTACCATCTCACAAACTCACCATGCTCATTTCCTTCTGGAAAGATTTATAAGCATGTTTTTCTTTGTTCTGAATTCCCTGGTCTCATCTTCATGTTTATCTCAAATACTCAAGGGTAGCCTTTGACTTACCACACTAGTTGTGCTATCTTTGTCTCTATTTTGTGTCTGGCTAAAATATAGACCAAAGGCCAAATTTAATCATGAATGGTCATACAGTATGAACTATTATTTTGGGTGTATTAGTGTAGCTTGTTCATTAGATGTTAAATTAGGTGCGACAATCTTAGATAAGGACCAGGATTTTTATACTTTCGTATTCTATTTAGGGCCTGGGGAATGAGTGCTCACTATCTGCTCAGTTCCCGTGCAGAACATGTCTATAATTTAAAAGAGAAAGGATGAAATATGGTTTTATCTTTTCTTTTCTGAATTTAAAAATAATCAAAATTATGTTGAAACAATACAGAATTAATCCAATTTTGTTTAGATTCTCAGACAAGAAAGCAAGTCTTTACACAAAGACTTGTTTAACCAAAACACCAGGATCAATGAACAAAAATAAAAATCCATGTTGCTATTGTGTTTAGAATAGATTTACCTGCTGCCATTCTCAAACATCTGTGATTAGGAATACTCAAAGAAAAGAAAAGAAAACAAAACAAAACAGGACATTTTATAAAATTGTAATGGTGTTAATATCAGAAATATCAGGTTTCAATTTTTTCCTTTCAATTTTGGAAGTAGGGTATTGAATACAACCAATGTAATTTTAGTTTCCCTGAGAGTCAGAACCATTTCAATTAACTGTTGTATTTTGCTAAATGATTCCATGTTTGTTCTGGCTACAAAATGACCTGGAAACTTAAAGAAAGAAGTAGATATGTTCTTTTTGTTACTAAAATATTTGGCACTGTACTTGATAAGTATTTAGTAATATTTTTAATATGGATTGCTAGTGACTTCTTGTATGACTTACCTTTTTGTTAGGTTCAAGATGGTGAGAATGTATTGTGTTTACGTTAAGTAGTTAATATGTTAAATAGAAATACCTTTAATCATATTGGTTTCTATAGGATGATAGGGTTGGGGTTAGGGTTAGATAGTAATAGAACAAAACATAATTAAATATATTGTAAAATTTTTAATATCCAACACAAATGTTTAAATGTCGGTTTAATACTATTAATATAATATTTACCCAGTAATTAATATGATCAGATGATCTGCCTTTTTTTCAATATTTTTTACTTTGAATTTCTTATTTCAAATTCATTATAAAAAGAACATAGTCATACAGAGAATTATATTTAATTTTCCTTTACTGTTACAAAACAAAATTAAAATGAAACTATATGTTGAACTTTTGAAATATTTTTCTTTATCTTAAGATATTATTGTCTAAAAGTTCTTTTAATGTGAGTGTACATATATATGTTTAAACCACAATTTTCAAATGTATATAGTATGGTTTGATTTCTTTTCTATGGAAAAAAAAAAACTAGAAAAATAGCATTCCAATTTCTCTTATTCTTTCTTTCATCCTATTCTTTTTCTAAATTTTTGTCAAAAAATTTAAAATAAAAAGAGGAGGAACACTTGGGTCTACATTTCCAATTCAACCACATTAGAACCACCAAGAGAGTGTACCAACCACTTTTATTCTTATAGATTCCTGTTTGTTTTCTTTATATATGGACACAGCTTGGCTTTTTATAATATTCTTCAGTTATGTATTAGATTTATATTGCTGCCATGACAAATAACTACCAATTTAATGGCTTTAAAGAGCACAAATTTATTATGTACTGCTCTGTAAATCAATCTCTCAGAGTAGGTCTCACTGGGATAAAAATCAAGGTGTTGGCAGGGAGGACTATGTTCTTTTCCATGTCCTTATTCATTCTGGTGTTGGCAGAATTCAGTTATACGAGATTGTAGGACTAAGGCCTCCTGTTTTCTTGATAGCTGTCAGTTGAGGTTAAACTTAGTTCATAGAGACCTCTTTGTGCTCATGATTAGATGTGGCCCAACTGCATAATCCAAGATAATCTCCACATCTCAAAATTCTTAATATCATCCTATCTATAAAGTCTCTATTGCCATCTAGTATATTCACAATTTTGGGGGTGTTAGGACATGGATATTATTGAGGTGATGTTATTTTTAGCTACCATAGGTTATATTTTCTATTCAATAAAACTTTGAAGACATTGTTCCAATGTTTCATATTGAATATTACTGTGACGATGTTTGAGAACAGCCTGAATTTTTTATATCCTTGAAAGATTCGTTCTTTCAATCAGAATTCTTTATACTTGAGTTTACCTAAGTTTATAATGCTGGTCATATCTTAGTTATTTTATATAAAGTTCTATCTATCTGTCGACCCATCTAACTTTTGAACATTGTACAAAATTGTCCAACCTTTCAGAAAAATTGTTTTTCATTATATATTTGAATGTTTTAGATGTCATTTGTTACATTTTCTAGTTTCAGAACACCATTATTTTTATTTTGTATTGTCCTCATATTTTACCTTCTCTTTTTTATCTCTGCATGTCGCTTTTTCATTTAATGCGATTATGAAATCCTTTCTTTAGTTGCATAATTTATATTTCTATCATGACCATTCTATTCCTAATTTATTATTTCTTTATGGTGCCATTTTGATCAATGTGAATGCTTTCTCTGTGATCATAATTTGTATTAAATTCTGTTCCTGTATCTTTTCTTTAAGCTTTAATTTTAGTGAACTCATTATTTTGTTACATCCTATAGAACAAAGTATTCAAAGGAATTTTTTTTAAATTTTGGATTATGTCTTCTTCAAATTTTAAGTTGGTCTATCTATTTTTATATATTTTATGAGTATATTTATTTGCACTTATTTACATATTTGCATGATGCCATCTTTTTCTTAACTATGTTAAATTTGGTTTATTTCGTTTACATTCATTCTACTAAAATAACCTGGGTGAATTCTTCATTACGTCTTTCCTACTATGAGGTACTTATAATTTGAAGATATGGTTTTTTGCACTTTTATGTAAATTGGACAATTGCTAGGATGAGTATGACCCATACACAGAGACACAGAGTCACTTCATTCTAATTAAAGATTTGTTTGTTTATCAAATTGTTGAAAAGTACTGTTATGCTCATTCAGTGAAACTTGTTC
>NW_011888784.1:19851455-19856390 GCF_000151845.1 Pteropus vampyrus | reverse complement strand
GTGAGTGTACATATATATGTTTAAACCACAATTTTCAAATGTATATAGTATGGTTTGATTTCTTTTCTATGGAAAAAAAAAAACTAGAAAAATAGCATTCCAATTTCTCTTATTCTTTCTTTCATCCTATTCTTTTTCTAAATTTTTGTCAAAAAATTTAAAATAAAAAGAGGAGGAACACTTGGGTCTACATTTCCAATTCAACCACATTAGAACCACCAAGAGAGTGTACCAACCACTTTTATTCTTATAGATTCCTGTTTGTTTTCTTTATATATGGACACAGCTTGGCTTTTTATAATATTCTTCAGTTATGTATTAGATTTATATTGCTGCCATGACAAATAACTACCAATTTAATGGCTTTAAAGAGCACAAATTTATTATGTACTGCTCTGTAAATCAATCTCTCAGAGTAGGTCTCACTGGGATAAAAATCAAGGTGTTGGCAGGGAGGACTATGTTCTTTTCCATGTCCTTATTCATTCTGGTGTTGGCAGAATTCAGTTATACGAGATTGTAGGACTAAGGCCTCCTGTTTTCTTGATAGCTGTCAGTTGAGGTTAAACTTAGTTCATAGAGACCTCTTTGTGCTCATGATTAGATGTGGCCCAACTGCATAATCCAAGATAATCTCCACATCTCAAAATTCTTAATATCATCCTATCTATAAAGTCTCTATTGCCATCTAGTATATTCACAATTTTGGGGGTGTTAGGACATGGATATTATTGAGGTGATGTTATTTTTAGCTACCATAGGTTATATTTTCTATTCAATAAAACTTTGAAGACATTGTTCCAATGTTTCATATTGAATATTACTGTGACGATGTTTGAGAACAGCCTGAATTTTTTATATCCTTGAAAGATTCGTTCTTTCAATCAGAATTCTTTATACTTGAGTTTACCTAAGTTTATAATGCTGGTCATATCTTAGTTATTTTATATAAAGTTCTATCTATCTGTCGACCCATCTAACTTTTGAACATTGTACAAAATTGTCCAACCTTTCAGAAAAATTGTTTTTCATTATATATTTGAATGTTTTAGATGTCATTTGTTACATTTTCTAGTTTCAGAACACCATTATTTTTATTTTGTATTGTCCTCATATTTTACCTTCTCTTTTTTATCTCTGCATGTCGCTTTTTCATTTAATGCGATTATGAAATCCTTTCTTTAGTTGCATAATTTATATTTCTATCATGACCATTCTATTCCTAATTTATTATTTCTTTATGGTGCCATTTTGATCAATGTGAATGCTTTCTCTGTGATCATAATTTGTATTAAATTCTGTTCCTGTATCTTTTCTTTAAGCTTTAATTTTAGTGAACTCATTATTTTGTTACATCCTATAGAACAAAGTATTCAAAGGAATTTTTTTTAAATTTTGGATTATGTCTTCTTCAAATTTTAAGTTGGTCTATCTATTTTTATATATTTTATGAGTATATTTATTTGCACTTATTTACATATTTGCATGATGCCATCTTTTTCTTAACTATGTTAAATTTGGTTTATTTCGTTTACATTCATTCTACTAAAATAACCTGGGTGAATTCTTCATTACGTCTTTCCTACTATGAGGTACTTATAATTTGAAGATATGGTTTTTTGCACTTTTATGTAAATTGGACAATTGCTAGGATGAGTATGACCCATACACAGAGACACAGAGTCACTTCATTCTAATTAAAGATTTGTTTGTTTATCAAATTGTTGAAAAGTACTGTTATGCTCATTCATTGAAACTTGTTCACACTTTCAAAACCTTTTGGTTTGAACCAAATGTTTCTGCAGAGTTCCATTTTACTTCGTGTATAATAGCACCTACCAGCATCTAATTACTGGCTAACGTCCTCAATTCGAGTACAACTTGATATTAGAGATCTTACAGTCTTAATTATCTTGTAGAAATTTACTTGACCAAAGAAAGAGCTTAAAAATAACTGTCATATAGATTTTTGAAAAGTCATTAACTGACACTTTTCAGTCTCTAATAGGCTAAAAGTTAAAAAATTACTTTGCAATAGGTATAAAATTAAATTTGACATTGTAAACCAACTAATTTATAATGATCTTCTCTTTTTTGGTTGCAATTGAATTTCCAGAGAGAAGCTTCTCTTTCAAAGATTAAGATATTTAATTTAAAAAAAGTAATTCTGGGTTTGGTTATTTTGTCAAATGAAAATTGATCCTCTAGTTAATTTCGTTAACATTTGATCCAACAAAAATAAATGATTGTGACTATCAGCTAAGATAGTTTGAGAAGAGGCACTTTTTCAGAGGCCAGTTGAAATTGCCACAAAAATATGAAGATAGGGGAATATCTTCATCATCACTGAAACAGAAAAGGACACCATTCACAACTCAGATATTGTAAAGATTTTATGTAAAATATCATACCTATAATAACAGTAATAAAGAAGCCTATATAGCTCGTAAAGTAGACAGAGAGAACCTGGCAATATGACTTTTCCATTCATTTCTTCTCATTCTTGATTTAAGATCAGAGGATTTTCACATTTGTGAAATTCTCTTCTTTAGGTAGATATGGTTTCCTGAAAAAAATTTTTAGTAACCTCCATTCCTAGCCTGGAAATATGATTGTGTTGACTTTCTTCCAAAACTCTACCTTAAAAAAATTATAGATTTTATCAGCCAAAGCAAGTAGATGTGCCACTCATCAATAGGGTTTATGTTTTAGAGTCCATCTCTCACAACTATCCCTCAGAATAGGAATTCCTTGATAATCCATATACTACCAGATCCTCTTGTATCAGAAGAGGAAAGTTTTGGCCTACTGAGTGTTTTCCACCCAAGTCACACTTATTGAGAGTGGCCTCAAACCATTTGGTTAGCACAAACAAGTTAGTAATTTTTGTCTCTCCTTGACCAGTACAAAATATTCTTTGTTCCTCATATGTTCAAAACATTACATTCTGAATAAAAATAGTTACTATGATTTCACTTTTCTTATGAAGATTATGTACTTCCAATGAATCTATTGGAAATATTTATAAAATATCTATAGAAAAATTCAACTTTGAGAAACAGGAAACTATTTATTATGCAATTGTTGATCAAATGCAAACAATGATGAATAAGCATGTAGGTATATATTTGTAGTTATTTTTTCCTGTTTTGGAAAAGTAAATATGTGTGCACATTTGTGATTTGTGTGTATGTGTGTGTAAATGGCTAGCTCAGAGGGCACAGGCAATCAGTAAGTTCAGAATAAATACTAGGTTATTGACAACCAGCCAAATGTTAAAATATATTTTATCTGGATTATTTTTGTATATTTACATAGTCACATTATAATTCACTTAATATTTATTTATGGATTTTACTTTTTAATTTAAGCAGACAAAATAATAGGGGAATGAACTTCTGGAAATTATGTTTATTAAATATCTGAGAAAGTCAATATCATCATATATTTGGTTCTAAGATAATCACTATGACAAGAATAAGGATCTTAAGTTTAAGATAACAGAAAATTAGCTTCATTCTAAATAACTATCAGGAATTGAGCTAAACTGTGTAGTTGTAAAACAAATGGTTAGGACAAACACTGTAACTCATAAGAGTCAGGAATAAAGATGAAAACTCCATAGGTCCTTTAGACATTTCACATGATTTAAAACTTTAGTAGTTGTCTTTTAATTTCAGATTCATAGCCTCAAAACCCCATTTTAAAGACATTTTTCTATAATTTTCAAAGACATTTATGATTAATTTTTTAAATTAATTAGGAGATAATTAACAGTTCACAGACATATGAAGTGAAAGGATTAGGTCCCTTATACTATTTTTCTTCTTTCTACTAGGAAGGAACAATTATTTTCAACCACCTTGAATTTCACCTTATAATTTTATGGGGAAAAACATTACGTCCACTTGTTCTCTGAAGGTGAAAAAAGTCTAACCAATTATTCCTCTCCAACAGTGAAAGGTGAATGTTGGTTCTTCACATGTTTCTGAAAATTAGACATCTGATCCATAAGATATAGAATTATTTTGGTGCATACTCAGTTAAAAAACAACTTGCTCTAACTTTAGTTCCTGTGTAGACTAACACCGATAAACACAAATAAGCACTTTAAAAATATTATATGCAACATGAATTTTATACAATTGTTTTAAAATAGTAGACAATAATGTTTCATCTAAAATCAGAAACAATGCTTGTGTTGTTTGACTTCAATGTTTGCAGTTTATAGCTCTAGAACATATTATTTGAGAAGCACATGGAAAGTTAGAATTAACTATTGATTAATAGATCATCCAAGAACAAAGATTCATTTTTAGCTGGGTGCAGAGCAGGTCAAGGGTGTTTTAATTCTTTTCAGAATACAAGGCTTGAGAAGAAGTGGCTGAGGAGATAAAAATTATTACAAATCTTCCATGGGCTGGTCCAGGATGAAAGGAGGACTGGACCAGAAGCTCAGAGTTCACCTATTCTTGAATTTGAAGTGGGTTAAATTTCTGTATCACAGAGTAGGACACTATATCCTATCCAAGGCATAACTCTTGACATCCCTAGAGGAAGTTCTGCATTCTAAAATGATCTACCATATCTTGTAGGTAATTTTTTCATGATAAGTGTAAAGATGTAAAAACAAAAAAATAATTATTAAGAGAATGAATATGACCATTATATTTATTCCTTAAATTCATTGATACATCTATTAAATGATAGATTATAGCCAAATGACCATATTAAATATATTAGATATAAAATCACTAGCTACCACCTATGTTCAATAGGTAGAGGGTGTTTTCTTCTATTTGATTATATTGCCATACATGGCCAAAAGTACATTAAAAATTTTGTGATGTGTTTTTCTGTTCAACTATAATTTAAGTAATGCTTTTGACTATTTGCATAATTATTCATACCTCTTTTACTGAATAAGCACTTATT
>NW_011888784.1:19841837-19848670 GCF_000151845.1 Pteropus vampyrus | reverse complement strand
ATCCAAGGCATAACTCTTGACATCCCTAGAGGAAGTTCTGCATTCTAAAATGATCTACCATATCTTGTAGGTAATTTTTTCATGATAAGTGTAAAGATGTAAAAACAAAAAAATAATTATTAAGAGAATGAATATGACCATTATATTTATTCCTTAAATTCATTGATACATCTATTAAATGATAGATTATAGCCAAATGACCATATTAAATATATTAGATATAAAAACACTAGCTACCACCTATGTTCAATAGGTAGAGGGTGTTTTCTTCTATTTGATTATATTGCCATACATGGCCAAAAGTACATTAAAAATTTTGTGATGTGTTTTTCTGTTCAACTATAATTTAAGTAATGCTTTTGACTATTTGCATAATTATTCATACCTCTTTTACTGAATAAGCACTTATTGAGTATCTGTTCTTTTCCAAGTATTCTATAAGATAAAAAGAATGCTAAAGTATGTAGACTTTTGCTCCTGGATTTTGCCCCCAAGAGCTCATAAAGTAGAAGAGAAAACAGACCACGGATAGCTATTCTATCACATGTGATACATGGTATAGTAGTATCATGAACATATTGGAGGGGACAGTGAACTTTATGTCGCAAGGGAAGTCTTTACAGAGAAAACAATATGAGCTGGACCTTTAATCAATAAAAATTCCAAAGATAGGGAAGAGCCAGAGAGAAGTTCCAGAAAATAGATTATTGTAAGTAAAGATACGAAAGTATATATCCAGCAAGTTTTTATTGGAGTGGAGAGTGGTGGTTGGGGGAGTAGCATGTAGTATAATAAAATTAGAGAATAAAATGCTAATTATGTGCAGGAAGAATTCTATATGCACTTAATTCAATGATTTTTCTTTCATATAAACTAAGCATGCTCATTTTTACCTTGCATTTTGAAATTAGGTTTAAATCAAGACCTCTGAGTTTCAAAAATAATCTTATAATCATATATATTGATCATTATATTAAGATTCTCTTTGTTAGAATTAATTTATAATTTATAATAGATACTACCTATATATTCCATGTAAAGATATGTAAAGACATTTCCTTTTTCAAAAAAAACTTGCCACAAGTCTTTGTGAATTTAGTTAAGAATTTCAATGTTAGATTGTTTTAGTAGTACAAAATTCCCACATGTACAAAATACACTAATAAATATGAACAAATATAATAGGTATAGTATGAGATTTAATTAAAAAGTATGTTTACTGAAGTGACATATTACAGGTTTCAGAAAATATAATTTCGAGTTTTCCGTAGAACTTATTTTTAATGTTTCCTTCTAGAAATAAAATGTAAATATGCCATTTTGATTAATTGATTTTACAATCTCCTCAACTTCTAACCATTGCAAACAGGAATTGATATGTTCAGTCTGTATATCCAGTGCTACATGAATTGTGCCTAAAGATAAATGTCTTCCTAATGGTTGGTATATAATGAGTAGTCAGTAAATATTTGCTTGATAAATAGATTATGGAGGAAAGAAAAATATATACCAAAGTAATCTAAAGAGATTACCATACATTTCTCAAGTCCTGAAATCAGCTACAGAATCTACAACTGGTAACTTTAACACTGGCAGTGGCAGGGATGTACTACCTCCCTACTTCATGAAATAGCATTCAAATCTTTCTGCTAGAAATGTTTTCTCACTCAGCAAAACTAATCTCTATCTCCCATACCTGTCCCCCTCCCCCCCAAAAAGCAAAACAAAACAAAACAAAACAAAGATAGATCATTTTTATGTATTACAATCCTTCATTTTGGTCATTGGGCAAGTCTTTTGCTTCAAATAAATAAATAAATGAATGAATGAATGAATGAATAAATAAATAAATAAATAAATAAATAAATAAATAAATAAATAAATAAGGTTTAAAAAAGAATAATTTCTCTGTAAACCACCTTTTTCTGAATTTGACCCCAAGTCCTAGGGTAGCCATTTTAGTGCCAATCTAAGGCTCATATATAACAAAGTTGAAATATTTTGACTTTCAATGAGGTCTTTGAAACAACCAATTTTTGTACCAACCAGTTCCAAAGCCCACCCTACTTCCAGTTATATGAGATAATGAAATCTCTATATTTTGCCAGTGATTCTCTTTTCCTTCTGGAGTATTTTAGCTTATATAACATCTATTAAATTCAGTTTATTCCAATCATGAATTTCTATTGAGGTTGCAAAATGCATGCCAGTGTATTTTTGGACAAATCTTTAAACTTTTTTTTTTTTTTTCCTAATAAGGAAGATTGTGATATATGTGCCAATTCAGAATTCAGTATTTAAATAAAATACAAACTAAAGAAAATACACAATTATAAACAATTCTTAAAACTTCATCAATTTGTTTAAGGTGCAGAACCTCTGCCGGGCAGTCTTATGTGCCTACTTTGAGTTATTTTATACAGTTGAAAAAGAATCTGCCTTTCTTTTAAAGATATGATGTAAGTTAGAGAGATTCCTCTAATTCTCCCTGGTCTTATCCTAAATTGTACCAATTAGCATAGTTTTGCATTATTTTGGAAGTTTATTTATAATTTACTGCTTATTTTAACATTCATTTTTCCATACACATTTATATAATTTTGTTCTTTTCAAATTCTGCAATCATTACAATTCTAATTCATCCACATGATTTGGTCCCATTACTTCCAATGGAGATACTATTCTATCTTTTTTGAAAAAAGAGAACTTTCTTCATTGCAGCTTTTGACAATTTGTGATTTATTTCAAACATTATTTATATTAAAAAAGAAACCCTAAATTTCTAATATGATGGTCCATTTTAAATATAAATTTGAATACTATGGCATGTTTCTTAGGTGATTGGCCTTTTTTTCTTAAGAGTTTCTTTCATTTAAATGACTTTTTTCTGTTTTTCTTAGTTTTTCTTTTTTTTTTTCTGAGCTCAGAGTCCATCTTCTCTTAAATCATAACTCAATTTGCTATGCCATTTTATGGCCTTTGTGGCTCATTTTAATTGAAAAGTTTTGAATTCTAGGATTATTCTTCAAGATATTCCCCAACACAGTGGTTTAACTACAGAAATCTCTCAGAGAGAAAATGAAACAGACAGACGATTTGAGGAACTCGAAAGTCCTGCTCTCTGTATCAGCCCTCAGCCCTCTGGTACCATTTGCAATCCTGCACATGGTGAGAATGACTGCTCTGTGGTTCCCCTTCGCATTAAGTACAGCATTGCAAAATAAAAAGAGACACATGTTGGCACCCGTCTGCCAGTTTGCACCAGCTGCCTACATATTTGCTTTATATTTTTGGAAGGAAACTTAATTCCTTTGTGGCCAAAACATTATAAAATCTTAACCAGCTTGTCAGCCTAACTTCTGTAAGACAAAATATTTTAAACTCACAATCCCTCAATCATCTTAAAAGAATAATTGTACAGAAGAGAATAAAATTTTACTTTAGATATGGACTTTTATTCACTCGTTTGAAATCTTGTATGTAGTTAGGTCATCATTCTCCTGTTATAGCATTACAAAAATTCAGTTTTCTTTAGTGTTAATCACTATTAGCAATCTTTTCTATCCCAGAGCTAAATTCTTTTAGATCCCCCCAGGGGTGACAGCTGCTTCAGCTGTTGTTGTTCTTTGGCTAGTCCCTCATCTTTCTTCAAACACATTACCTTAACCACTGTTATCCCCAGAAAGGTGGCACAAATAAAGGGAGATGCTGGCGCTGCACTTATCGGAATTATATATACACAAAAAGAATGGGCAATAGGAGTAGGAGTAAAAGGCAATTACCACTTATGATTGAAAAATGTTATGTTATGGTGCTTACTAGTTCATTAGATTTCTTCCCTTGATATTTTTTAACAAAGTTTTCCCCATATCTCGTTATTTCTCTATTATTTTATCTCTATTTACTTCAGCTCAGCACAGAAGTATTATTTTTGAGTCTAGTATACATACAGAGCAGTTATTCAAATATGCTTGCCTGCAGAATACCGTGCACTATTTATTAAAACCTGATTTCCAGCACCACTCTAGATTTGCTAAAGCAAAATTTTCAGTGTATAGGACAAAAAATTTATATAGATAGATAGGTAGATAGATAGATAGATAGATAGATAGATAGATAGATAGATAGATATACACACACACATATATATGTGTATATATATATATGTATATATAATATATAGACACTATTGTAGTAATCGAAGTACATAAAGGAAGCCCAATATCTTTGCCCTCTTGATAAAGATTTTTTTTCTAGGGATAGAGACAGGAACAGAAAGTTTAGTTGAAATTTTTATTTAAAGAACACTATTGGAGAGTAAGCATGCTGCCCCAGAACTTGGTTAGTCTATATGTTTAATGCTTTTTGTTTTTCTATTTCAAATTAAATGTAACGATTTTAATAAAGTCACAATAGGTGGTTAAACTTTCAAATGCTTAACATTTGTCTTTGCTATAAGTAAAAATGCTTTTTCAGGTGGTTTGTGTATCTAAGTGCATTTTGCTTGTTCATTTGTTTTCAGCTTCAGAAATGTAATTGAATTTAGATATTACCTTTCTTCTGAGGCAGTCATTTTTTTCCCTCTCCTTACCTTTCCTTACTTTTTATTTTCTTTAGTATCTATCCAGTGGAATATACCATTTTTGGAATCACAAAGACCTTGGTCCAAGCTAGTTTTACCATTTTTAGCTGTATCTTTTGAGCAATTAACCTCTTTCAGTCGGCTTCCTCATCTATGAAATGGGGAAAATAATAGTACTACCTCCTAAGGTTAGCCTGAGGATTAATGAAAGAATAAATATGAACAATGAGCCAAAAATATATCACCAAGGAAGTGATCAATAAATGAGGTCAATTATTTTTGTAAATATTGGCCTTTGCTTATAGATTTAAAGTAAAGTCTGTCACAGATTGAGTTTTTTTGAGGTTGAATATGTAGCCGGTATTTATAATCATCGTGAAGTGTCAGACATCCTGCTTTTTCATCCTTAATACCCAAAGAAGCATCAAACATAAATGTATTCAATAATTATTTGTTGAAAGAATCAGTAAATTGAAAATATAGATGAAAATATTAAACAAAATACTATCCTATCTCAGCTTCTTGGATGATAAAGGTATTATGGTAAATGGCAAATTAAATTTATTTAATCAAGAGTTATAAACACAATAAACATATACTCCAGTGATAGTTAAACCATACTTTCTTAAAATAGAGTCCTATCACTTTATTATAACCATGATCTATGTATACTGAATATATATAATGACCTGGGAGAGAAATCATGAGACTCTACTATGTAACATTTCTTAACTCATCTCTGAAGTCTCCTATCCACATTTCTCATTATGAATCTTACATATCTTTTCTACTTTTTATAAGCCCTTAATGACTATTCTATCCCATCTTCTCTTCATATGTCAAGAATTTCTATCTATCTAAGTTGGTGATGACATGACAGAAGCCTCTCTGCATTTCTTTCTTGTCCTGATATGTCTTTAGTTATGCTCTTTGTCTCAGAAAGTGAAATAGATGCTCTATTTAAATCAAGACACAATGACTCTGTTCTTAATCTCATTTACCATCTTCTAGAATCCTGCTCTACCAATTCTTTCTTATTTCTGTCTTTGCATTTTAACATTCTCATTACCAATTTATTCTTTCTGTAACCATAAAATAAACATGCTCATATCTCTGTCTTATACTGAAAAATAACATTCCTAATACTTTTTATCACTAAACTTATTTTATTTCCTCTCTTTTTTTTCATGATTTAAAAACTATTAAAAACTATTAAATGTTTTCTTGTTGTGTCTATTTTACTACTACTGCTTAGCCTTTAATCTATTATATTATGACTCACTTTCAGCTTTCTCTCTCACACACTCTCCAAATGTAGATGTTCCTTAGTAAATTGTCTTTGACCCACACCTGTTTGGTTATATGCTCCTTCTAATAGACTATAACAGCTTTAACTATTATCCCCATATCTATATTTCCTGAATCAAAATGTGCAATGGTAAGTTGTTATTCCTTTCCTTTCAATCCAATCTTCTTCCACTTCCTTAAGTTCAAGCTTCATATTGTAAAACTCTACTACCTGGATATTCTTTTGTTACCTGAAACTGTAAATTGGTTATGCCCTCTGTCTGTTTCACAAAACATTGGTTATGCCCTCTGTCTGTTTCACAAAAACATTCTCCAGATATTAATTCCCTCTCCTTTAAGCTTTCAAGTATTAAATCCTCCCCTCATTCTCTCTTTAAAGCCAGCAAAGATCAAGTTTTATCACTTCTGTCATCTATTATTGTCATCCATTCCTAAGTCTATTTTCCTAGCCCAGGTTTACATTGCTTGGGCTATTTTACCCACTCTCCCTGCTATTCTTCTATATTCATATTTTTGTAGTTGGGTCTCAAACAAAGTTTGCTGTGTAAACTTGTAGTTAACCCAACTAAGTCAATGTCCCTATCTGAAAACCAATGATAAAACACTAATTCTTATTTTAAGTAATATGTAACATAAAGTACTAAAAATGTGTGTGTGTATGTGTATGAGTCTCTGACTCTCTGTGTGTGTATGTGTATCTGTAGTATATTTAAGCATTTGATAAATACTGTTACCTGATGCTATTATCATAGAATAATTATCAGTCAACTCCATAATACTGCAGTCTTATTTGTATAATTTTATGGGCTTCATCTTCCTACAATACAATGTTAATTTTGTCATCCACTTGTGGAAAATATTGAAGGGTTTACATTGTGCTATAGAATAATGTGAAAGCTTTTTAGTCTAAATTTGAAGTCCTCTAGAAAGAAAGAAAGAAAAA